>NC_134353.1:666688465-666988465 GCF_048569485.1 Anomaloglossus baeobatrachus | reverse complement strand
AGAGCTCCACTCCAACTCAGATGCCAGCAAGGTGGAGGTGGGGTACTAGTATGGGCTAATATCATCGAAGATGAACTTGTGGGACTTTTTTGGGTTGAGGATTGAGTGAAGCTCAACACCCAGACCTACTGCCAGTTTCTGGCAGACAACTTCTTGAAGCAGTGGTACAAGAAGAAGTCGGTATTGTTCAAGAAAAACATGATTTTCATGCAAGACAATGCTCCATCGCATGCATCCAACTACTCCACAGCGTGGCTGGCAAGTAAAGGTCTAAAAGATGAAAACATAATGACATGGCCCCCTTATTCACCTGATCTGAACCCCATAGAGAACCTGTGGTCCCTCATAAAATGAAAGATCTACAGGGAGGGAAAACAGTACACCTCTCGGAACAGTGTCTGGGAGGCTGTGGTGGCTCCTGCACGCAATGTTGATCGTAAACAGATCAAGCAACTGACAGAATCTATGCATGGTAGGCTGTTGAGTGTCATCATAAAGAAAGGTGGCTATATTGGTCACTAATTTTTTGGTGTTTTGTTTTTGCACGTCAGAAATGTTTATTTCTAAATTTTGAGCAGATATATTGGTTTACCTGGTGAAAATAAACAAGTGAGATGGGAATATATTTGGTTTTTATTAAGTTGCCTAATAATTCTGCACAGTAATAGTTACCTGCACAAACAGATATCCTCCTAAGATAGACAAATCTAAAAAAAAAAACACTCCAACTTCCAAAAATATTAAGCTTTGATATTTATGAGTCTTTTGGGTTGATTGAGAACATAGTTGTTGATCAATAATGAAAAAATATCCTCTAAAATACAACTTGCCTAATAATTCTGCACACAGTGTACACTTCGTTCTCAACCTGTGGTATGCGTACCCCAAAATACGTCATGTCTTTTTGAGGGACATGCATTTAATGGACAGCAGCGTGTATAGTTATAACTTTGGGGAAAAGTGATTTGACCACATAGTGTGAATGAACCCTAAATCTACAATCTACAACTTTCATTTTTTTAATTCATTGACCAGAGTGACCCTGTATGCAGAGTTTCTTCCTATGAAAGCAAGAGCAAAGTGTATACTTTTGATAGAGGTAAGATCATATTTTTTTGTTATTTTTTTGACATTTTCATATCGAGTTCTTTGAAATTAAATTACCTCACCAACATTTTATATATTATCCCCTCCGTTAGGAATCAGTTAAGTAACGTGTGTGTAGTGAATGCATTAAAATACTTAATGGATGTTGTCTTTTGCCGTTTTCAGCACAGGTGTTGTCCTCTTCTGGATCATGTGACTGCATCTGTGTGGACTGATGGTCACTTTCTCAATGTATATCTATGAGACTCAGATTATGAGGCTATAAACTCTCGTTCTGAGTCGAAAGGCCCCGTCACACACAGAGATAAATCTTTGGCAGATCCGTGGTTGCAGTGAAATCATGGACATATTGTTCCATTTGTACACAACCTGGCACTGATTGTCCACAATTTCACTGCAACCACAGATCTGCCGCAGATTTATCTCTGTGTGTGACTGGGCCTTTAGAGACATAAATTGTACTTTGAGAGAGTGATGTCAGGTACATACAAAAATAGCTGTGTGAACCATCAGGTCACAAATGCAGTCCCACGATGGAGGAGAGGATTGGAGTCATGCTGGAAACGGCAGAAGTCAAGTAAGCCAGGTATTTTAATACACTCACTACACACATTAATGAGTGCTAACAAAGGAGACAATTATAAAAAAATAAAAACACCAGAGTGGTCCTTTAAGATAATTTGAGAAGCATTGAATGAAGATTTACTAAAGTATGATGATACTCAATTAGAGGGGTTTTCCCACAAAGAAAGTTAATTTTAAAGTTGATTTTAATCAATAAATCTTGGAATAATAATTTCAACAATTGGATGTGTTTAAAAATATGCTGAGATAATCTTATGTGCTGTGTAATGGCCGTGTCTGACCGTGCAGGAACATGGTCTGATCATACCACATCTCCTGGGCCAGGGAAGAAGTAAAAGAGTGTAAAGACAGGACAGCACATATCAAGGACACGATTATCTCAGCACAGGAACATTTTTTTTAAACAAATCCAATTGTGGAACGGAATATTATTCCCAGATCTATAGATTAAAATGAATTTTGTTCATGAGACAACCCCTTTAAGGATGAATTAAAGTAGTTATTAATATTTGAAATGATCTTAGTTTATCATACAATAATTCTGAGTTCTAAGCAATTATTTTTTTACTTGTAGTTATCAATTTTCACAATTATGCTTACTCTGTACAAATTAAGAACTGCTAACTTGATATAGCAAGTTTGTAGGTTGTTCAGCAACATAGATGTGTAAACAGGACACCTGCATCAGCATTTTAGGTCTCCATGATGCCCTGAGAAGCTTCTTTTTTAGTAGGCTTGTTCGTAAGGGTACTTTACACGCTACGACATCGCTAGCGATCTCATTAGCGATCTGAAATTCTAGATCACAAGTGCGATCTTTCGAGATCGCACATAGGTCATTTTACACATGTGCAATCTCCAAAGATCACACTTGCGATCTAGAATTTCAGATCGCTAATGAGATCGCTAGCGATGTCGAAGCGTGTAAAGTACCCTTTATACAGGGTAGCTAATCTGTACAGATAGGGCTGGAGCAGTAAATAATAGCAGTAGACTTTACAGTCACAGATCAAATGGCTCCAATACACACTAGACTCAAGTTGTATCAGCTTGCCAATCTAAGCAGAATCGGTCAACCATCTGCTGCATGTTGTGGCCTCCTGAGTCCCCCAACCTCATCTTTGAAGAATTGGGCAGTTTGAACTTACATGCCTCATCCATCTGTTCTTGGGGGAGATAGGCTGCGGCCAGAGGTGTCTGGCATTAGCTTTCTACTTTTTCCTCATGGAAAACATATGAACACTTGACCGATAAGGTAAATAAGGTTCAACATCAATGCTGTTTCATAAGAAGAACCCTGGCAGATCTTGCTGTGTAGATAGTGACTTTGTGTTAAGGGATCTGCATTCCATTTTCTGTCCAAGCAGTCATGGGGCAGAATCCGGTAAGCAGAATTCTATTAGGCATAGTCAACTCTGTATTTTGGTGTCTGTGCCTAGTATGCACTGGACGTATAGCACAGACATAAGTAACTGTATCTAATATAGTTGAATCTGACTACAGTTGACTTTTAGAATATACTGTATTTTTTTTGTTGCATACCCTTGTATTGGATAGTATACTTGATTTATGCTTCCCAATACAGTTTAAAACACCAGTCCAATGCCAAAAGGATATTATTTTGGCATTGATTTGCTGTATTATAGCCTTCAGATGCATTTGAAAGCTATTTCAGGAGCATTTCATTGTAATCATCAAATAAAAAAAAGGAAAAACATACTAAGCAGTTTTATAGTAATTTCCTATTAAAAAAATTGGCTTAATTATAAAGATATAAAAAAACTTGAGGGAGCTGAACACATTTTGCTTATTTTTACCACTTAATCTAAACCTTCAAATAAGATATTTTTTTTTAATTGCTAGATATTCTGGGCAGTGGGCACAGTATTTGAAGTTCTGCTGGCTATCTTTGTGATGCCCACCTTAGGATGGCGTTGGCTCCTGATCCTTTCCGCTGTGCCACTGGTAGTGTTTGCAATTTTGTGTTTTGTAAGTATTTCTAAAATACGTATTAATTAGACTTTTGCAAGTATTTGTATCTACTCATTCCAAAGTAAGGACGTGATGTACAATTTAACACCTCTGGATACGTTAAGAAAAAATTAGGACTCTTTATATGTTTTACAGTTTGTACAAGAAAGTTGTCCTTACTTTTAAGAGTACTGTCTATGTCCATTTATATTGTTACTCGACTTGATCACGATACATATTGTCTTATAGTGGTTACCAGAGAGCGCTAGATATGATGTTCTGTCTGGAAATCAGGAGAAAGCTCTCGCTACCTTAAAGCGTATAGCCACAGAGAATGGTGCTCCAATGCCTTTAGGGAAACTTATCTTATCCAGGCAGGTGAGTAAGCCTATCTTCTCCCATAGGAATCATACTGTATTAGTTGTTCCAGAACTGCTATTAAACGGTGCTGTGTTTCAGTCCATTGTTTTGGTAGTAAAAATACTAAAAAAAATCCTCGTAGACAAAAAATAACCCTTTTTACTTTTAATTTTTTTTAAAATATGATCTCTGCAAATTCATGAAAAACTGATAACTAATACATTTTTCAGCAACGATAACATACCTCATTGGTGACGTGCCCCTCTCAGTACCATAACTTGAAGCTCGTAGGTCCCAATGTAAAAATTTAAGACACCCAATAAACACCACTTTTTGGTCTTCTCTATGGGCCAAAGGGACCTCTTGGGCCCTTTATGCCAAAGGCTCATGTGCGACTGCATCCACTAAAGTTACGCCCCTGGTCCCTTTGTAGCTGATGAAGTGCAGCAGGGGAGACAGTTTTGACAGAATTAGTCACAGGCTGCACTGAATTTTCTGTGGTTGCACCAATCTCTAGATTATCAATATAACAGAATACTTTTGAGATTATTTTAAATCCCTATCAACCACCCACTGTTTTTAATGGCCTATACTAATCCAGAGTATTTTTTCAAAGGCCAGATAGCCATTTTAATGTTTCACCGAGTAAGGCTTAGTTCACATGTCCATGTTCACAGTCCGTGTATAAACTGTCATGCTCGGATCTACAACAGGTCACCTTACTAAAACTAAAAGCTCCATATATGCAGTTAAGGCTGCTAGTTTTGGTCAAGTGAGCCATGTTTGATGTCAACGTTGCAGTCCACACACAGACCATGAAACCCAGATGTGGGAATACCACATTAAGGAGACACAGTTTAAGATTAATTAAATTGAGTTTACTTAATAGATGTCATGGACTATGACGAATGGTGGGACCCAAACATTACCAAGTTTTGGCTAGTGAGGCACTAGGGGAAAAATATTGAGAAACCCTGGCCTAGAAAGAAAACTCATCAACAATGTACTTTTGTACCCAGCAGACAAAAAACTGATCATAAATTAATAGCAAATCCAAAGCAATGAGTCATTTCTTTGTAAGATAAGAAACTCCTTTAAAGGGAATCTGTCAGCAGCTTTTTGCGATAAAATCTGAGAGCATCATAACATTGGACAAGAAAGCCTGATTGGAGAGATGTATCACTTACTGCTTGGTGTAGTTTAATAGAATACCTCTTTTGTCTGATGTAGATGCAGCAGAGCTAAAGGTACCGTCACACTAAGCAACATCGCTGCTGAAGCACGACTTGCAAGCGATGTTGCTGTGTGTGACATCCAGCAACAACCTGGCCCCTGCTGTGAGGTCGCTGGTTGTTGCTGAATGTCCTGGACCATTTTTTAGTTGTTGCTCTCCCGCTGTGAAGCACACATCGCTGTGTGTGACAGCAAGAGAGCAACAACTGAATGTTCAGTGAGCAGGGAGACGGCTTCTGCGGACGCTGGTAACCAATGTAAATATCGGGTAACCAAGAAGCCCTTTCCTTGGTTACCCGATATTTACCTTCGTTACCAGCGTCCGCCGCTCTCACGCTGTCAGTGCCGCTCCCTGCTCCCTGCTCCCTGCACACACAGCCAGACTACACATCGGGTAATTAACCCGATGTGTACTCTGGCTAGGAGTGCAGGGAGCCAGCGCTAAGCGGTGTGCGCTGGTAACCAAGGTAAATATCGGGTTGGTTACCCGATATTTACCTTAGTTACCAAGCGCAGCATCGCTTCCACGTGTCGCTGCTGGCTGGGGGCTGGTCACTGGTTGCTGGTGAGATCTTCCTGTCTGACAGCTCACCAGCAACCTGTGTAGCGACGCTCCAGCGATCCCTGCCAGGTCAGGTTGCTGGTGGGATCGCTGGAGCATCGCTTAGTGTGACGGTACCTTTAGTCTTCTTCTCTATATAATCCCAGCCACACCCGACGGCCAACTTCTTGTGTACACTGTGAGTTGTCAGCAAGCTGCTAATGAGTGGTGGGGGTGGGCTTAAGCTGGGTTCACACTAAGCGACAGCGACAACGACGTCGTTGTTACGTCACCATTTTCTGTGACGTAACAGCGACCTTGTAAGTCGCTGTTATGATCGCTGCTTAGCTGTGAATCACAGCGACGCAGCAGCGATCATAACGTCGCTGTGCTACATGTGCACAGAGCAGGGAGCCGCGCTTAGCGCTGGCTCCTTGCTCTCCTAGGTACAGTACACATCGGGTTAATTAACCCGATGTGTACTGCAGCTACATGTCACAGTGCAGAGAGCAGGGAGCCGCGCACACTGCTTAGCGCTGGCTCCTTGCTCTCCTTGCTACAGTATACATCGGGTTAATTACCCGATGTGTACTGCAGCCACATGTGCACAGAGCAGGAGCCGGTGCTGGCAGCAAGGGCGGAGGCTGGTAACGAAGGTAAATATCGGGTAACCAGGGAAAGGTCTTCCCTTGGTTACCCGATGTTTACGCTGGTTACAGCTTACCGCAGCTGCCAGACGCCGGCTCCTGCTCCCTGCTCGCTTAATTTCGTCGCTCTCTCGCTGTCACACACAGCGATGTGTGTGTCACAGCGGGAGAGTGACGACCAAAAAATGAAGCTGGACATTCAGCAACGACCGGCAACCTCACAGCAGGGGCCAGGTCGTTGCTGGATGCCACACACAGCGACAGCGACGGGACGTCGCTGCAACGTCACAGAAAATGGTGACGTAGCAGCGACGTCGTTGTCGTTGTCGCTGTGTGTGACACCAGCTTTACACAGATAAGGTGGTCTGCTTAGCCAGCTGATAAAATACTGATTGTATTTAAACTACAATAAACAGGAGTCATGGCTTTAGGGGTGCTTCACACACAGCGAGCTCGCTGCCGAGATCGCTGCTGAGTCACGTTTTTTGTGACGCAGCAGTGACCTCATTAGCGATCTCGCTGTGTGTGACACTGAGCAGCGATCTGGCCCCTGCTGCGAGATCGCTGCTCGTTACACACAGCCCTGGTTCGTTTTCTTCAAAGGCGCTCTCCCGCTGTGACACACAGATCGCTGTGTGTGACAGCGAGAGAGCGACGAAATGAAGCGAGCAGGGAGCAGGAGCCGGCATCTAGCAGCTGCGGTAAGCTGTAACCAAGATAAACATCGGGTAACCAAGGTGGTTACCCGATATTTACCTTAGTTACCAGCCTCCGCAGCTCTCACGCTGCCTGTGCTGCCGGCTCCGGCTCTCTGCACATGTAGCTGCATTACACATCGGGTTAATTAACCCGATGTGTACTGTAGCTAGGAGAGCAAGGAGCCAGCGCTAAGCAGTGTGCGCGGCTCCCTGCTCTCTGCACATGTAGCTGCATTACACATCGGGTTAATTAACCCGATGTGTACTGTAGCTAGGAGAGCAAGGAGCCAGCGCTAAGCAGTGTGCGCGGCACCCTGCTCTCTGCACATGTAGCTGCATTACACATCGGGTTAATTAACCCGATGTGTACTGTAGCTAGGAGAGCAAAGCTAAGCGGTGTGCGCTGGTAACTAATGTAAACATCGGGTAACCATACCCGATGTTTACCTTAGTTACCAGTGTCCGCAGCTTCCAGATGCCGGCTCCGTGCAAGCGCAGCGTCGCTTGCACGTCGCTGCTGGCTGGGGGCTGGTCATTGGTCGCTGGTGAGATCTGCCTGTTTGACAGCTCACCAGCGACCATGTAGCGATGCAGCAGCGATCCTGACCAGGTCAGATCGCTGGTCGGATCGCTGCTGCATCGCTAAAGTGTGAAGGTACCCTTACTCTGGGGCTCGATCTGGTGACCTCTGGTTGTGCGGTCAGTCTCTCTCTCTGTTAAACCACAGATTCTGTTGTCTCAGTCCAACCGATAGCTAGTTCTCTTATCGACATTTCCTTTGCTTTGCCTTTCTGTTTTATTTGGACTTAGGTATGTTCATTTCCTTATTTTGTTTGTCCTATCACATCTTAGGAGGGGCTTTTTATATTCGCCATTCACATACTTCAGTGCTGACTATATTCCAAGGGTAAATGATGTTTGGAGTCCCAACTCCTTAGTTTAGGATATCTTGCTGAGTTATCAATTTTGATTTTCCCTGTGGTTTGTTTGTGCATTTCCCTTTCCAGTATTCTCTAATTCTGTCTCATTTAGGATTTGGAATGGTTCCACTTATTCCATAATTCTTTTGGGGTTTCCTCTGTCTTGCCTGTACTACTGTGTGGACACATCTTTATCCCTGTGTCTCACCCTCTGCCTTTGTATACTGCTTTCATGTTTATTGGTGTTTTGTTTCACTTGATTTATAGTTTCGGGTGCAGTTAAGAACACTCAGGGTCAGCCGAAGTTGAGTGTAGGCACCAGTGTGTAACTTTAGAGTGACAACCTCTGCAGGGAGGCTGGGACAAAAAAGGGTCAGGTTTAGGGCTCTTGTCCACTTGTGATTTTAATGTGCGAGTGCGATCCGATAAAAAAACGGATCACACTTGCACCAGTGTTAAGCTATGAGGCTTTGTCCACTAGCTTAATTTTATACGACACGACTCGTGCTCTCGGTGAAATCGCAGCATGCTGTGATTTGCACCGAGTCTCAGCTTTTGCACCCTCATGCAAGCCTATGGTAGCGAGAAAAAAAACAGAATACGGGTGGCATACGCATGTCATACAGATGGCATACGCATGTCACACGGATCCTTGATGTGAACAATCTACACACTTGCATACAGCGTCGGACTGGCTACCGGAGGAATCTAAAGTAATACCAGGCCTGGCCGCGGTTACATGCACTGAACTCCGGAGCTCTCACCTGAGCTCCGGAGTGCAGCCTAGACAGAACAGCAAGCGCCGAGTGATTGATTCCCCAGCGATTGCGGTTCAGTTCTTGACAGCTGCAGACAGATCGGGCTGAACTCTGGAGCTCAGGTGACAGCTCCGAAGTTCAGTGCAGGTAACCGCGGCCAGGCCTGGTATTACTGGAGATTCCTCCGATAGCCAGTCCGACGCTGCTTGCATAGCACTCACATAGCACTCGCATGACTTTCACATGTCATACGGATGCTAAGTGAGAAAAATGAACACACCATACACAGACCATACGCAGATCATAAACAGGACACTCGATTCACTTTTCTGGCCGAGTATCGCAGGGAATTTTTACTCGCAAGTGGACAAGAGCCCTCAGGGTACATCTATTCTGTATAGGAACCTGTGGTTAACATCTCCCCCGTTTTGTTTGTTCCTGCGTGAGTGGAACGGCTCAGTTGTTTAACAGGCTAATAAGGGACACCTCTGTAATCAGGGTCTCTTGCCCTACATAATGCTACTCTCAGATTAAACAGCGAAAACTTGCTGACAGATTCCCTTAAAGACCAAGTTGAGATGAGCATATGTAAAATTGTCAGGGGTTTTTTATCCAGAAATATCAGATTTTTTTTATTTGTATTGTCATCATTTTAACATTTTTTTTCTGTATATCATCCATACATCTGTGTTTTGACATCCATATGGTATCCATTTTTATACATCAACAATTAAAAATTTTTATTAGATCAAATACAGTTTTTATTTTGATAATTGTAAGGTATCCATAAAAAAATGAATGCCACACTCCTTCAGTTTAATGGTCGAGTTTTAATACATGGCCAATGGTTTGTGTGTAAAACACTTATGTGCACTAGCCCATTGAATTTCATTTACGCTGTTAGTAGTCTATCCATTTTGCTTATGGACAGCATATCAACGTAAAATGCGCCCGTCTGAACGAGCCCTATTTGATGGTTCTGAACATACATTGTGTATATTAAGCATAACACTTTTCCCATTTCTAGGAGGATCGTGGTAAAATTCGAGACCTTTTTTCGCCTCAGTTCAGATGTACAACTCTGTTGCTTTGGTTTATATGGTAAGTGGTTATGTTACCAATCTGTAATAATTGGTTGGTGATTTCTCACACATATACACTATAAAATATTATCAAAATGTAATATTCAGTGCATCACTAAAGATTTGTTTACATAAGCTACTGGTTTGCTGATCACCAATTGCTTAATAGTCTTTTTACACAGAAAAAAGGACAAAAACATAAGTTTCATTTAGTTAATAATAAGAAAGTGCAAGTGCTGAAAGTGCCAGTTGAAAAATGGCACCAGCTAAGGATGTATTTAAACAATCCAGAACCATGTCCACTGGTCCAAAACAATTGAGAACTCTAGTCACCCCAAAATTAGGAGTAAAATCTGAAAGAGTAGCACGGGAAGATATTAAGTATGATGGTACTCTGTATACACAGTCAAGATGAGATGGCTATCTCTTTAACACAGGTTCCCTGACAGTGGTCCTGGAACACACGGGATGTTCTAGTGACAAAAATATTTACACAAAGTCACATCACCCTTACTTAGGCATGGATATATGTTCTAGTAAATCATGACAGTGGTCACAGATGGGTGTAGAGATCCCCACATACAATAGCCGAAATATAACATGCAAACAATATAGGTAAGGAACAATCTCACCCAAATTCATGGATGTTTGCCGAGGTACAGATATTCCCAGTCCCAGTTTATACAGGGTATATTCATCTTATTCTCAGTGTTATCACACCCTGTAAAAGACTTTGATGTTCCTAGTACCCCATTTGTTCCCACCCTTAAATTGTTATTACTAGAACATCTCCCGCGTGTTCCAGGACCAATGTCAGGGAACTTGTGTTAAAGAAATAGCCATCTCATCTGGACTGTGTATACATAGTACCAATGTACCTAATATCTCCTCATGCTCTTCTACCAGAGTAGGGAAGCATTTTGTCAGTCTTCCAAAACGCTAACATCTGATTTTACTCCTCTTTTTGGGGTGATTAGAGTTCTCAATTGTTTTAGTCCAGTGGACATGGTTCTAAATTGTTTAGATACCCTGAACTGGTACCATTTTAAACTGGCACTTTAAGCACTTGCACTTTCTTATTCGTAACTAGAGATGAGCCACCCCCCTAGAGTTCGAGTTTGGTTCGTCGAACGGTGCCCCGTTCGACGAACCATTCGACCAACCGTTCAACGAACCTCTCGAACCCCATTGAAAACAATAGGAGGCAATCACAAACACATACAAACACATTATAAATGTACACATACAGTTAATGAACATTGCCATAACACTTACCAGTCCCCGCGATGCGTCCTGCACTCTGTCTCCCGCAGCTTTTCCATCGGTAATCGCTGCGTCCTCCCGGTAACCAGCAGCGATGACAGGACCTATCGTGATGTCAAAATAGCCATGTGACCAGTCACGTGTCTATTATCTTATTGGCTACAGACAGTTACATGGCTTTGACGTCGTGCTAGGTCCTGTCATTGCATCTCTCCGGTACATGGTGCACATTTGTGTATCGCCGTGTACCGGCGACATGCTCTGGCAGACGGTCGACTCCCCGTTCTGCTTCCCCGTTCCGTTATTGACCGGCTGACACAGCCGGTCAATAACAGAGATCACCGTTGCAATAGCAACGCGCCAGTTAGCGGTGACGTCACCGCTAACAGCACGCAGCGGCATCGGGAATCACGTGATCGGAGCACCGTTGCTATGGTAACCCATCTGTCAGCGGTGACGTTACCGCTAACAGCCAGCAGCACTGATCACTCACGGAGTGAAAAGCCTGCAGGGGGAGCAGCAGCATCTTTCTCCCATGCAGTGCTGCTGAGGGAGCAGAGCTGCATGGGCTGAAGGAGAAAGAAGACAGAAGACCATGGATCGTGGAGGGATAAGAGGGAGTAATAAATATGGAGTCTCTAAGTGTGTCTGTGTACTTATTTCTATTAAAGTATTTTTTCTCTGTGTGGTGTCTTTTTTTTTAACCCTTTGTTGGAGATTCTAAATGGCTGGGTCAAACTTGCCTGACATTAAGAATCTCTGACTTAATACTAGCTAGTAAAACAAAACTAGTATTAACTCATTATTACCCAGCGAGCCACCGGCATCAGGGCAGCTGGAAGAGTTGGATACAGCGCCAGAAGATGGCGCTTCTATGAGAGCGCCATTTTCTGGGGCGGCTGCGGACTGCAATTCGCAGCAGAGGGGCCCAGAAAGCTCGGGTTAACCTGTGCTGCGGATCCAATCCCCAGCTGCCTAGTTGTACCTGGCTGGACACAAAAATGGGGCAAAGCCCACGTCGGTTTTTTTTTTAATTATTTCATGAAATTCATGAAATAATTAAAAAAAGGGCTTCCCTATATTGTTAGTTCCCAGCTGGGTACAAATAGGCAGCTGGGGGTTGGGGGCAGCCGTACCTGCCTGCTGTACCCGGCTAGCATACAAAAATATGGCGAAGCTCACTTCATTGTTTTTTGTAGTTTTTTGGCAAAAAAAAATAAAAAAATGCTTCCCTGGATTTTCCATTGCCAGTGAAGGTAACACCAAGCAGTGGGGGTTAGCAGCCAGTAGCTGCTTGGATTACCCTTAGCTAGCAATACAAAAAATGCAGTGGGAGCCCATATATATTTTTTTAATTATTTATTTAAATAACTAAAAACAAAAAGGGCTTCCCTGTATTTTGATTGATGGACATCACAGTGCTGTAAAATAAATCTTTAAAAAAAATGACGTAGCACTCCGCGGTATTTTTGATTCTCAGCGCAGATAAAGCAGACAGCTACGGGTTGCCACCCCCATCTGCCTGGCGTTACCTTGGCTGGAAATCAAAATACAGGGAAACCCATTAATTTTTTTTATCTAAAAAAATAGTTAAAAAAACAATGACGTTGGGTCCCCCCATTTTTTTTTTTTTTATAACTGAATGTTTTATTAAGATTTTCAAAACAGATACAAAAAAAATACATGGATGCATGGATATGTCTCACAAACTTGTTAATGACTGTAAACCAGAAATCAGTATCCATATTATCCACTAATACACTGAAAACAGGGAATATGACAAGACGAACAATACAATACTAGACAGGGAAACATAAGGGAGGGGGGATGGATTGGGGAGGGTGAGCATATCAGGCTTCCATCAAGGCCGTACTTCACTGTTATTCTTTGTTGGCCCAATAAGTATCCCAAAGTGACCAAACACTCTCAAAAAGATCTACTGTGTTATTTGACAGGGCAGATAAATACTCCATCCTTCTCACATCTTGGATCCGAGATTGGAGATCGGTAAGTGAGGGTGGATGAGCTAACTTCCAGTTGCGGGCAATCAGACATCTAGCTGCTGTGGTCATGTGTAATAGTAACCGCTTCACTCTTTTCCCCAGCTGAGCAAGTGGTATATTTAATAAATAGAATTTAGGGTCCAGGGGAATCCGAAGATTAGTTACTTTATAAATAAGAGATTGCACCAACCTCCAGAAACACTGGATATTGGGGCCTACCCAGAATATGTGCGGTATGTCTCCTCCTGTGGCTCCACACCTCCAACAGTTGTCAGGTATAGCTGGGTTTAGTTTATGTAGTGGTGATGGGGTGTGATACCAATACATGAGTAATTTATACTGATTTTCCTTATAGACATAGCATGAAGATGTCTTAGAGGCAGTATCTCAGATCCGCCTTCACATACACAAGGGAATGGACTCACCAAGGAAATCTTCCCATTTCCTCATATATGTATGATTTGGCTTGTCTTCCGGGCACGGAGCCATTAAAATACGATATATATCGGAGATGAGGCCTTTAGTAGAGGCCCCAGCTCTGCACAATCTCTCAAAAAGTGTAGGGATAGAGACTTCTAATGAGGCAAAAAGGGAGTGCATCAGGTGTCTAACTTGTAAATACCGATATTGGGAATTGCCTGGGAGATTAAATTTAGCAGCTATGGTGGCGTATGGGAGAAGGACTCTGGAGTGTGCGTCTACTATGTCAGCAAAGCAAAAGAGTTTCCTGTCAAACCATGTTTTTGTCGTTATACCATGCATACCGTCTAGCATTCTGGGATTAAAAAGAAAAGAAGTCAATGGAGAGTGTTCAGATTTAAGTGGAAACTTCTTGACACAACAGTCCCATATCCTCTTCGTAAAGGCTATAGGGCCCAGGGTATGTGGGTCAGGCTTATTAGATGAGGTGCCCCAAAGGTAGGAGTTAGGGTGTATTGGGGCTAGCCATAACTTCTCTATTTCCATCCATCTAGAGAAGGCACTGCGATTAGACCATGCAGGGATGTGACGTAAGTGTGCTGCCCAGTAGTACTTAGTAATATCAGGGACCCCCAGGCCTCCTCTCAGTTTACTGTCAAATAATGTTGTTTTCTTGATTCTATGTCTCTTATGGGCCCAAACAAATTGAAGTATACTAGACTGAATGTTGCGCAATTCTTTGTATGGTACACACACCGGAAGGGTCTCAAACAGGTAAAGGAGCTTTGGCAGAACAGACATTTTGACTGCAGAGATTCTTCCAAACAGAGACAATGGGAGCTTGTTCCAATTGAGCAGGAGCCTTTTTATCTCAGTAAATAAACTAGGATAGTTCTGCTGATACAAGAGCTTATACTTAGATGTTAATTGTATCCCAAGGTATGTCAAGGATATATTTCTCCATTTATAATTGTAGTTTCCCTGTAAAGCTGGTGTCACACATAACGACGACGACAACGACGTCGCTGCTACGTCACCATTTTCTGTGACGTTGCAGCGACGTCCCGTCGCTGTCGCTGTGTGTGACATCCAGCAACGACCTGGCCCCTGCTGTGAGGTCGCCGGTCGTTGCTGAATGTCCAGCTTCATTTTTTGGTCGTCACTCTCCCGCTGTGACACACACATCGCTGTGTGTGACAGCGAGAGAGCGACGAAATGAAGCGAGCAGGAGCCGGCACTGGCAGCTGCGGTAAGCTGTAACCAGCGTAAACATCGGGTAACCAAGGGAAGACCTTTCCCTGGTTACCCGATGTTTACGCTGGTTACCAGCCTCCGCTCTTGCTGCCAGCGCCGGCTCCTGCACTGTGACATGTGGCTGCAGTATGCATCGGGTAATTAACCCGATGTATACTGTAGCAAGGAGAGCAAGGAGCCAGCGCTAAGCAGTGCGCGCGGCTCCCTGCTCTCTGCACTGTGACATGTAGCTGCAGCACACATCGGGTTAATTAACCCGATGTGTGCTGCAGGAGAGCAAGGAGCCAGCGCTAAGCGCGGCTCCCTGCTCTCTGAACTGTGACATGTAGCTGCAGCACACATCGGGTTAATTAACCCGATGTGTGCTGCAGGAGAGCAAGGAGCCAGCGCTAAGCGCGGCTCCCTGCTCTCTGCACATGTAGCACAGCGACCTTATGATCGCTGCTTCTGCTGTGTTTGACAGCTAAGCAGCGATCATAACAGCGACTTACAAGGTCGCTGTTACGTCACCGAAAATGGTGACGTAACAGCGACGTCGTTGTCGCTGTCGTTTAGTGTGACACCAGCTTAAGGAGGAGACCCGCATCTGTGGAATATTAAGAGGCAGAGCTTCTGTTTTGTTCTGATTGACCTTATACCCTGACAACCTTCCAAATTGTAGTAACAAGGAATGCAAATTCGGGAGGGTGATATGTGGTTGGGACAAGATCAATAGGACATCATCCGCATATAGAGATAGCTTAAACTCCTTATCTCGTACCATTACTCCATGTATATTAGGGTCATTGCGAATAGCAGCAGCCAATGGTTCAATACACATGACAAAGAGAAGGGGGGACAAAGGGCATCCCTGACGAGTGCCATTGTGTATTTGAAAGGGTTGGGATGTGGCATAAGGAAGCTTGACCGAAGCTGAGGGGCATGAATATAGACTTTTCAGGGCAGTAATAAATGGACCTGAAATTCCAAATTGATGCAATGTTTCGAACATGAATGGCCACCCCAGACGGTCAAACGCCTTCTCCGCATCCAAACTAAGAAGGAGTGCTTCACTCTCTGTCTTATTAACAACCTCTACTAAGTCAATGATCTTCCTAGTATTGTCCCCTCCCTGTCTACAAGGGACAAAACCCACCTGGTCTTTATGTATTAGGTGAGGAAGTAGAACTGAAAGGCGTAGAGCTAGTAGTTTAGTGAAGATTTTCAAATCAGCATTAAGGAGTGCTATGGGCCTATAGTTGGCACATTCCATAGCATCCTTCCCAGGTTTGGGTATAAGCGTAATATATGAATGTAACATACTTGTGGGTATAGGGGAGCCCGTGAGGAAGCTATTAAATAATTTAACTAAATAGGGGGTAAGTCGATCCGCAAATGCCTTGTAGTAGAAGTATGTCAGGCCGTCTGGACCCGGTGATTTTCCATTAGGAAGTAGTTTAAGCACCTCCCCTACCTCTTCACACGTGATTTCTTTATTTAGTGTGTTTACGGCAGTCTTAGTAAGGGTAGGCAGCTTACACTGCTCAAGAAAAGAGTGGATTAGCTCCCTCTGTTTTCCTGGGTCTGTAGGAAGGGTGCTGGGCAAAGAATACAATCTTGACAAATAATCCTGAAAAATCTTTGCAACTTTAGTGGGGTCATATAACGTATTCCCTCCCGAATCTCTCAAGGCATAAACGGATGAGTTCCCCCTCTCCTCCCTAAGTTGGCGGGCTAAAAGAGAGTGCGATTTATTTCCTTTGTCATAGTATTTATGCCTGCTATAGAGTAGTAATTTTTCTGTTATATTGACCTCTAGGTCCTTCAGTTGGGCACGAGTCTTTACTATACCTCTAAGGGTACGTATTGATGGGTTAAGGGTCATCCTATTTTCTAAGTCTCTGAGACTTTTAAGGAGCTGATCTCTCTGATATAGTCTATCTTTTTTGATGCGGGAGCTTAAAGCTATGCATTGCCCTCTAAAGACGGCCTTATGGGCTTCCCAGATAGTAGAAAAATTGGGCACTGACCCCTCATTGTTCTCAAAGTATTCCATCAATCCTGCTTCCAGTTTGTCTCTGTAGGAAGTTCTCTTGAGGAGGGACTCATTGAGCCTCCAGTGGCAGACTCTTGTACGTTGGGTTGTCTGATCTAGGGTGAGAGTCATTGGCGCGTGGTCTGACCACGTTATTGCACCAATATCCACTTTGCTCGTCCATCTAAGGGCCTGAATGTTGCCAAAGAAGAAATCGATCCTGGTGTGTGTACCATGAGGGGGAGAGTAGAAGGTAAAGGTTTTTTCTGAGGGATGTTTAACTCGCCACAAATCAAATAAGGCAAACCTGCGGATCAGTCTTCGAAAGGCAGCTGTCAATTTACGTTGAGACGGGCTCGACAATTGATTGTTAATGGTCAACCTGTCTAAAGAGTCAGAGAAAATAGTGTTAAAATCTCCACCCACTATCCACACTGAGGGGGGAAGGCGTGTTAATTTGAGGAACACCCGGTTCAAAAAAAGGATCTGGGAGGTGTTAGGGGCATAAATGTTACACAAAAGGATTGGAACTTCCTTATATGTCCCTTGTAGGATAAGGTATCTACCCTGTGGGTCTGCCAGGGAAGTAGTAACTTGAATGGGACAGGTCCTTGATATCAAGATCGCCACACCGGCTTTTTTCCTTTCCTGAGAGGCTAAAAAAATCGTAGGGTAAAGGTGTTTGGCGAAATTGCAGTTCCCGTTGAGATTCAAGTGTGTTTCCTGCAAGAAAACCACATCAGCTCGCTGGGTCCGCATCTCACCTAGTGCCATTCGCCTCTTAATGTTTGAGTTTAAACCCTTAACATTTAGTGTTAAAATTTTAACCATATTTTAAGTTATAGTAGTATAAAGCAAAATTAGCATTACATACAAAGGCTAACCGGGTATTGCCCATCTCAAACTTGCCTCACGGCCCATGATGGATGTCTCTCAATGGGGTACTAAAGATTCCCTCACCACAATCAGGGTAAACACATAAGGAATGGTAAAAGACAATGACAAAACACATAACATATAAAGCATAACATTTACATGTCATAAATGTTACCGGTGAGGAGTGAAGCCGCAGGCAAAAGCCTTCACCTCCGCCTCCGTCCTCCCCGGTCAGGGTCAAAGAAGAAAAAATTGGCATAATTTAAAACTTTACCAATATCTAAACCCTAACCTCCTATACCCACTCTTCCGTAGGAGGAACCAGGGTAATTCTAACCCTTAAAGGGAGTTTGTGGCTATGGACACACTGCTATCACAGTCAGTGTCTAAAGCTAGATTCTAAACATCTAAGAGAGGGGAGCACTCGGATCTCACCACCCTAGTAGCAAACCAATGCAAATGATATGAGGAATCGTAACCAGATATATCAATATCAGAAAAGAAAAAAGAAAGTGAACAACTAGTTATGAAAGAAAAGACCAACCAAAGTCCTTATAATAAATCGGGGAAGGCATGAAGCCACCCCCCCAAGAGGGGGACTACAGCCTGGAACCAGAGACTCAAACTCAGGGCTCCTGTTCCTAGAAGAAAGAAAAAATAAAATTGTCGTCTCAGGTCGGAGCCGGTCGTGCCTTAGGCCGTGATGAGGGAGAACCCCCCTTAGAGTCCACTTGTTGCCAGATCGGACGGGGTGGATTGGATGGCATCTCCAATTCCCAGTCCACCAGGGAAGGCGAAGGGATTCCCAGATCAGTGCAGAAGGCTGGGAGGTCCTGAGTAGAGCGTAGCACAGCCGTACGACCATCTTTTGAGGCTATGAGGGCAAACGGGAACCCCCAGCGATATCGGATGCCCTTATCTTTTAGGGATGCAAGTAGTAGCTGCAGATGTCTCCTTTTCTGTAAGGTGATCCAAGATAGATCAGGGAATAATTGGATCCGAGTCCCTTTATATTCAATTCCCTCCGAAGTGTGGGCTTTGGCCATGATAGACTCTTTTAGTTGGAAGTCATGGACACAACAAATAATGTCACGAGAGTAATTTTGAGGCCCCCTGGGGCGTAATGCTCTATGTGCTCTGTCCAATTTTATCCTTTGAGTTGTAGGGCGCTCCAGTACAGTGTTGAATATGGTTTCAAGTATGGCGTGGACGTCTTCACTACCTGTAGCCTCAGGGACGCCTCTCACTCGGATATTATTACGGCGCCCCCTATTGTCTAGGTCCTCCAGATGTTTGTTAGTTTCACTCAGAGCCCGAGCATAAGAGGTCACGTTCTTTTGTAATTTGATGATGTACTGTCTAGTGGTATCGTGATCCTTTTCCACTGAGTCCACTCTATCTGCTAGAAGCCCAACATCTTGGCGGATTGAGTTAATCTCTGACTTACAGGTTTCTTTTACTTCCGAGATCAGGGATCTGAAGTCTTCCTTGGTAGGAAGGAGATCCAGATACTTTTTTAATTTTCTGTGGTCAAAATGGTGTTCCATATCTCCCGGCTCAGATTCTGATGGGGAGTTGCGTGACCCTCCTCCGTCTTCCTGTTGAGACATCAAAGCAGACAGCGAAGGCGTAGAGTCTAGGTCCATATTCACAGAACCCGACTGCGTAGTTTTATTTTTCGCTTGATTGCTTTTATGGGTTGATTGTTGTCGTGACTTTGGTGGCATGGGGTCACTCACTGCACGGTCTCTTTTAGTAAGAAACTTGTCTAGAGGGGTCACAAACGACTGCCCCCCTTTCAGTCTATATGACCAGCTTGGACCTCTTCTCCTCCTCACCCCAGCCAGATCGTCACCTGGTCTGCACAATATATTATGTCACCTTTCAATATTGTTTATAGATGTAAGACCGTTAAAGTTATAGTTGTTCACTTATGTCCTCTATCTGGGCGGTAAGACAAGCCCCCCTCTACTCAGACATTATACAGGGGTGCACATCTCTTTCATGGCTCCGTTCTGTGAAAATCTCTTTTGCAGCAAGTTATTATTCCAATGTCCACAAGATGGCAGCAGAGTACAGTGCAGAAAGTGAGGGATTTTTCTATATAGAGAAAAGGCAGGCTCTGAAAAGACAGTTATACAGCACTACCCCGAATTTTCTTCCTTCTCCCTTCTTAACTTATATCATGGAAGAGGAAACCGTAGCACCCCTCTCCTTGTACTGCCACAGGATCAGACTTGAGTCAGGGGTTAACTCTTCAGATGTTATAAGGGCACCGGATGTTATCAGATCTCAGGGCTTACTTTCTTCTCTGGAGGTCTTAGCTTTCCCTCTTCTCCCCCCCTCCAGGTAAACCAGCCTCAGCCTCCTCCACACCCGTATGCAGCCCCTGTGTTTCTTATCAGAGCAATGTGACTCGTGCTGCGGGGGTGAGGGTTAATTTACAGCCCTAGTGAATAATGGTGCTCTCGTGCATGGCACTGGCTTTAGAGCCAGGGGGTGTATGTGTCCTAGGACCAGCCAGTTACCCGGCTGGTTGTCGCCCCTATGCACGGGGGATTTCCACTCACCAGCCTCCTCTCTCTTGCCGGTCGCCTGTCACTTCACTGCCTGCTTCCAGCCGGCTCTCTCTCAGGCCCGACAGTCACCAGGCGGCTCCCCCTCACTGTGTCTGGCTCGTGCTCCACTCTGCTTCAGTGTCTCTCCCTCCTCCAGGCCGGGTAAGTGTCTGCTTCTCCTCTGCTTTGGGACTTCTGGGTATCCCTTCCTCCCTTGTGTTCTTCCCGGATTTTCAAGCCTCTGCTCCTTCTTCACCCGTCGGCTCTCCTTCCTCTGGGCGGTTTTCACCGCACTCCTGGTCTCAGCGTCTGCAGCGTGGTCCCAGGCCTCCCTGGAGAATGATGTCTGCTGGGATTCAGGTAGGGTCCTGTCCCACAATACTCGTCTCCTGGGGTCCGCTGGCTCTCAGGGACGGTATATGGAGGCTTCAGATGGATCTAAGTCGGGCAGGGGCTCAGATGTCTCTGGATGTCTCAGAGCTCTGTCAGATACATCCTCCTGCATCGGCGGCCATTTTGGACTCCGGGTCCCCCCATTTTTGATAGCCAGCTAGGGTAAAGCAGAAGGCTGTAGCCTGAAAACCACAGCTGGCAGCTTTACCGTGGTTGGGGATCCAATGTGGAGGTCACCCCAGGCTCTTTTTTTATAATTATTTTATAAATATTAATAATTACAAAAAAAAAGTAGGGTCCCCCCCCAAATTGGATCACCAGCCAAGGTAAAGCAGACAGCTGTGGTCTGGTATTCTCAGGGTGGGAAGGTCCATAGTTATTGGCCCTTCACAGCCTAAAAATAGCAGGCCGCAGGCGCCCCAGAAGTGGCGCATCCACTAGATGCGCCAATCCTGGCGCTTTACGCCAGCTCATCCCATGCCCTGGTGCAGTGGCAAACAGGGTAATAAATGGGGTTGATACTAGCTGTAAGGTCACCTGACATCAAGCCCAGCAGTTTGTGATGTCATGGCGTCTATCAGATACCCAACATCACAAACTGTCAGTACTAACAAAAAAAATAGACAAAAAAAAATGTATTTGAAAAAACACTCCCCAAAACATTCCCCCTTTCACCAATTTATTGTAAGTTAAAAAAATAAGGGGCTCCCACGATGACTCTGGATTGTCTAGAATATGGGGGGGACACGCTCAGGGAACGTATCCCCCATTTTCTAGGAGTGCAGACCCTCCATGTGAGGAGTGTGGGTGCAATGAATCTGCACCCACTCTCCCCGGGTCGTAACTGTTGCTACCAAAGCTGCAATGCCCTTCTCATGAGGTAAGGGCATGCCTAATCAGGAGAACTATTGTACATTTCCAAATTTTGGTATTTGCTGATATTATTGCTATTCCACCTACTATATATTGGGGATAGGATCTTGGAGATGGAATACCCCTTTAAGTCCAGTTATCCAGCTGAATGAATACTAAACAACAGAGCTCGCTATTTAGACATGTTTTCTTGTGGCGTAAAACGGACTCTCATGTTTGGTAGTTGTTCAGCAGGGCAACTATAAAATAAAATACCTCCATTTGGAAATGTAGTATAGCTCTCCTTATTAACTATGTTCCTTACCTCATGAGCAGGGCATTGCAGTAGCTTACAAATGCATTGTTACCACCACTCACTGTGTCTGAACACAGGAAGCTGAGCTGAGAGCCGCTCTGTGCATGCGGCAGCGTCTATTGTGAAGGAGGGGGCCGTGGGGGATCAACGCTGCAAAGGTACCGTGGGACACCGGGAAACACCGATGGGGTTATAGGGGGTGACCTGGCAGTGCCTGCGGAGGAGTTTTCTGTCACATGTGTCATGGCACATGCGACAGAAATCAGAGGAGTAGGGTGAATGCGGCCGGCGCGCTGCCGTGCGCGCGGCTATCTTGGATTTCCGGGAGGGTGTCGAGGGGGGCACTTTGGCGACACCGGGGGACCGGAGAGGACCGGGAAGGAGATTTATCTCTCATCTGACATGTTTGTTCATGCCAGATGGGAGATAAATAATTTTTTACCGGCCCTGTCATTTACTGTAACGTGATCATCGGTATACGGTGTATACCTGTGATCACGTGAGCGGGGACCGGAAAAAATGGCCTGAATCATGATCTCCAGGGTCTCAGCTAACCCTGAAACCCCGGAGATTTTCTGATGCTGGGGGGACGCTATTCACTTATTTCTGCCTGCTGTTTATAAATGGCAGATCAGAATAAGGCTACATTCACACGGCCGATCCGTTTTTGCGGTCCGCAAAAAAACGGTCCGTTTTTTTCACGGGTGCATCCATGTGGCATCCGTATCCGTTCCGTATACGGTCCGTATGTCATCTGTTTGTCATCCGTGTGCCTTCCGTTTTTTTTGCGTACTGCAAAAAACCTGAAGGAGGGAAAGTACATAAATTTACCCAGGATCCATAGCTTCAACCTACATGAGGCGGTCACATGTTCACTCCAGTGCCATTTTCTACTGCTTTTCAGAGCGTAGAGCGCTCTGGTGATTTTCCTGTGCTTGAACACTTCATATCAGTCTTTTCTGTCATTATAATGGCCGAAAGACACATAATGTCCCAGTCTCCTGCATTTTGTAATTATGCACCCTTTGGTGCCTTTCATGTGGCACTAAGGGGTGCTTAGCCTTGTATTTAGCCAAAAAAATAAATAAATTTGAAAAAAAAATGACGTAGGGTACCCCCTATTTTTGATAGCCAGTCAGGGTAAAGCAGACGGCTGCAGCCTGCAGACCACAGCTGGCAGCTTCATCTTGGCTGGTAATCCAAAACTGAGGGCACCCAACGCTGTTATTTTAAATTAAATAAATAATTTAAAAAAAAAAAAACACGTAAGGGTCCCCCCAAAATTGGATCACCAGCCAAGGTAAAGCGGACAGCTGGGGTCTGATATTCTCAGACTAGGGAGGTCCATGGTTATTGGACTCTCCCCAGCCTCAAAATAGCTGGCCGCAGCTGCCCCAGAAGTGGCGCATCCATTAGATGCGCCAATCCTGGTGCTTCGCCCCAGCTCATCCTGTGCCCTGGTGCGGTGGCAAACGGGGTAATATATGGGGTTAATACCAGACGTGTAATGTCACCTGGCATCAAGCCCTGGGGTTCGTGAGGTCAGGCGTCTATCAGATACCAGACATCACCAACCCAGTCAGTAATTAAAAAAAAATAGACAAACACATTTTTATTTGAAAAAACACTCCCCAAAACATTCCCTCTTTCACCAATTTACTAGAAAGAAAAACAAATCCAGGTCTGCTGTAATCCAAGGGGTTCCCATGACGATCCATACCATAGTTACTGTCCCAATCAATGAAGAACAGAATGTTCCCCATTGGCTGAGAGAGCAATGCAGTGACCTGAGCTAACATCAATAGGTCAGCCCAGGTCAATGCAGGGCATGACAAGTGCTGCTGTCAGGAGCGAGGTACATTACTTGCGGTGACGATCTCCAGCACTGCTGATAGCAGAGCTGTCATTGACTTCAATGACCGGCGCCTTCACAGCCAAGTATAGCGGGAGCCTGTGACGTCACCGCTAGTCACAGTCTCGGGTCGGCAGCGAGAGGAGGAGATGTGACAAACGGCGGCCATGGAGGACAGTGACAGCGCTGAGGTCGGGAGGGCGGGACTTCATCACCACAGGTAAGCCGAGCAGGGTAATGTGTGCGGAGTGCGAGGTGGGTGGAGCCAAGCAGGGTAATGTGTGCGGAGTGCGAGGTGGGTGGAGCTAAGCAGGGTAATGTGTGTGTGGAGTGCGAGGTGGGTGGAGTCAAGTGGGGTAATGTGTGCAGAGTGCGAGGTGGGTGGAGCCAAGCGGGGTAATGTGTGCGGAGTGCGAGGTGGGTGGAGCCGAGCGGGGCCATGTGTGCGGAATGCGAGGTGGGTGGAGCCTAGCGGGGTAATATGTGCAAAGTGCGAGGTGGGTGGAGCCAAGCGGGGTAATGTGTGCAGGCGGCGGAGTGCGAGGTGAGTGGAGCCTAGCGGGGCCATGTGGCGCTGAGGACGTCAGTGCCGGTAACTGCATGGCTGGGGACAGATGAGTGTGTGTGTGTGTACATGCCGAGTGCAGGATGGGGCGGAGCCGAGCGGGGAAGTGTCGGCTCCCTGCACACGTAACCAGGGTAAATATCAGGTTACCAAGCAAAGCGCTTTGCTTGGATACCCGATATTTACATTGGTTACCAGCTTACCGCAGGCTGCCAGCGATGGCTCCCTGCACACTGTAGCTGTAAAAAGCCCTGCTTTTGGTGATCGAACCGTTCTCGAACGTAACTCGAACTCGAGCTCGAGTTCGATCTCGAGCACCCCCCAAAATCACTCGAACATGAAATTGGCGAACCTCGAACATCGCTCATCTCTATTCGTAACTAAAAAACGATGATCTTTTGAACAAACCAAAATATAATTTTAACTGACGTGATGAACAAGTCTGTTGCCTGCTCGTTGGGTAAATGGTAGCCTTGTTAGACTGCATGATTGTCGTGAAATAAGCATTTACAGGAAATCTCGTTCATGATAATTGTGCAATGTAAATGCACCTTAAAATCATGAAATACTGGCTGCAGAGCTGAGTATATATATATATATATATATATATATATATATATATATATTGTAGCGGGGTGGGGGTCCCCCAGGACGACAAAGAGGCAGTGACCCAAAAAGTCCAATCAACATCAGTTTATTTACCGCTGCTGTACAGGAATATACGTCTTTCAGGATACATCCAGGCTATATACAGTCCATAGGTTACCACGTCACACAGGTACCCGCTGCCGTAGAAGTCGGTCTTACTGTACACCGTACTGCTTTTCAGGGAGCCCCACAGACCTGTGTTATCACACCACACGGGTCCGAACTCCTCTCAGTTTCTTGCTCTGCAGCTTACAAAAGCAGCTCTGCCCCACCCAGGCCTTTGCAAAGAGCTTTTAAACGAGAACTGTGGCCATGAGCCACCTGCATAACCCGGCCTGGAAGTTACTGGACTGACCACTATGTAGGGCTCTAATATGTTTCTATACGCATTCTGGGAGATACGTACCGTCCGTCACATATCAATGGACCCACTATCTCACATACCCCCCCCCTCCGTTCAAACCCGAGGGGATGAACGGACGCTCCCAAACAGGCCGCCCGAGACAGGGCATCGGCATTGCCCTGGGACGAACCGGCCCGATGTTCCACCGTAAAACTGAAATTCTGAAGGGACAGGAACCAGCGGGTGACCCGGGCATTCCGTTCCTTCGCATTTCTCATCCAGACGAGGGGTGCGTGGTCCGTCACCAACCGAAACTGTCGCCCGAGCAAATAATAGCGCAGGGACTCCAAGGCCCATTTAATAGCCAAGCACTCCTTCTCCACTACGCTATAATTCTTTTCTGCCGGGGTAAGCTTCCGGCTCAGATAGGTAACCGGATGCTCAGTTCCGTTCACCTCTTGCGAGAGTACAGCCCCCAGACCCACCTCGGAGGCATCTGTTTGCACCAGGAAGGTGTTACCGAAATCGGGGCGTAATGAGGACCGGTTGACCACACAAGGCAGTCTTCATGGACCGAAACGCTTCCTCAGTCTGAGGGGTCCAGCGTACCATAGCCGTCTTCTTACCCTTCAGCAGATCAGTCAAGGCCGCTGTTTTCCCGGCAAAGTCCGGTATAAACCGCCGGTAATACCCAACAATGCCGAGGAACGCCCTCACCTGTTTAGTGGACACTGGTCTGGGCCACTTTTGGATGGCCTCTATTTTATTTACTTGAGGTTTGATCACCCCGTGGCTAATCACGTACCCCAAATAGCGGGCTTCCTCCAGACCGATTGCACATTTTTTTGGGTTTGCGGTCAATCCTGCCGCCCGCAGGGAGTTAACAACGGCCTGGACCTGGGACAAGTGGGTCTGCCAATCGGTACTGAAGATGATGATGTCATCTAGATAGGCGGATGCGTATTTCTGATGGGGCTCCAACACTATGTCCATCAGTCTTTGGAAAGTAGCCGGGGCTCCATGCAAACCGAAAGGCAAGACAACATAGTGATAGAGCCCCTCTGGTGTAATGAAGGCTGTCTTTTCCTTGGCTGATTCTGTCAGCGGCACCTGCCAATAGCCTTAGGTAAGGTCAAGCATCGTGAAATATTGAGCCTTTCCCAACCGTTCAATAAGTTCGTCTACCCGGGGCATAGGGTAAAGGTCGAACTTGGAAACCTCATTCAATCTCCTGAAATCATTGCAGAAACGTAGCGACCCGTCGGGTTTTGGAATCAGCACAATGGGACTAGCCCAGTCACTCTTTGACTTCTCAATCACCCCTAGAGTAAGCATCTGTTTCACCTCTGCTGCGATGGCTTGTCTCCGGGCCTCGGGCACCCGGTACGGTTTCATACGCACCTTTACCCGAGGCTCGGTGACAATGTCATGTTGGATAACTGAAGTACGGCCAGGTAACTCGGAAAACACATCCGAGTTCTGCTGTACCAACTTCCGAACTTCACGACGCTGCGGTTTAGTGAGGGTGTCGCCTAGGTGTACCCCCCCTTCGGGTCCCGGGATGAGCGGCACTACAGGATCCTCACATGCCCCCACCGGTGTTACTCCCGTCACCATACAGACGCGGTCTTTCCAGGCTTTAAGCAAGTTAACATGATACACTTGTTCCGGCTTCCTCCTCCCCGGTTGATATATTCGGTAGTTCACCTCCCCCACCTTTTCCCGAACCTCATACGGCCCCTGCCATTTGGCCAGCAGTTTACTCTCGGCAGTGGGCACCAAAACCAAGACCCGATCCCCTACATTAAAAGATCTGAGGGTGGCTCGTGTGTTATAAGTGCGCCTTTGTGCCCCTTGGGCCCTTGTCAAATGTTCTTTTAGGATAGGCAAAACCGCTGCAATGCGGTCCTGCATTAGGGCCACATGTTCAATCACACTTTTATATGGGGTGGGCTCCTGTTCCCATGTTTCCTTGGCTACGTCCAGCAAGCCCCTAGGGTGTCTGCCATAGAGCAACTCGAATGGTGAAAACCCCGTGGACGCCTGCGGTACTTCTCGGAGCGCAAACATAAGATAGGGCAACAGCATGTCCCAGTCCCTCCCGTCCTTGGCAACCACCTTTTTAAGCATGGACTTAAGGGTTTTGTTACACCGCTCTACCAGCCCATCGGTTTGTGGATGGTACACCGATGTGCGCAGGTGCTTTATTTTCAACAGTTTACATAATTCTTTTGTCACCTTGGACATAAACGGAGTCCCCTGGTCAGTAAGGATCTCCTTTGGTAGCCCAAGACGACAAAACATGGCAAATAACTCCCGTGCAATAAGCTTCGCGGAGGTATGGCGCAGCGGAATGGCCTCTGGATAGCGTGTGGCATAATCCACAACCACCAATATGTGTTGGTGACCGCGCGCGGATTTTACCAGGGGTTCTACCAGATCCATTGCAATTCGTTCAAAAGGTTCCTCTATAATAGGGAGAGGCACCAATGGACTCCGGAAACTTGCAATGGGCGAAGTCAACTGGCAGTCCGGGCAGGTTTCACAGAACTTCCGTACCTCTGCGTACACTCCCAGCCAAAAGAACCTCTGTAAAATACGCTCTTGTGTCTTGGTAACCCCTAAGTGCCCCCCCAGGGGGTGTGTGTGAGCCATGTTAAGCACTACCCGACGGTGGGATTGGGGCACTACCAATTGTTCTACTATCTCTTCCCTGATTTTGTCTATTCGGTAGAGTAAATCATTATAAACGGCCATGCGGGGAAAGACGGCTTCTGCCCCTGGTTGTTGGGCCACCCCATTCACCTCTTTTACGTTACCCCACGCGTGGGAGAGGGTAGGATCTCTCAGCTGTGCCGTCCCGAAGGCTTTCCGGGACGTGTCCAGCTCCGGGATCGCTACGGTCTCTTCGCTGTCTCCCGCCAATACTTCTAGGGGACCCCGGTCAGGTTCTCCCCCTGTCCCAAGGTCGGTGATCCCTACAGCAGGTATTCCCGCTTCGGGATCGTCGGGCTCTGCACCCGTACCCATTCTTGCTTGGGAAGATGTGCCATTTCTCTCCCACAAGCACCAGAACAACGGAAAATCCCTGCCCAGCACTACCCCGTATGGTAGAGTTGGCACTACTCCTACTACATGTGTCACATCTCCACACGGAGTGGAGAGGCCTACCTCTGCTTTTGGATATTTGCGGAGCTCTCCATGTATACATACAATCCCAACCTTCCTCTTCGTGGACTCCAACCCTGATACCAGCGACCCATGTACGAGGGTCACTATACTGCCCGAGTCCAACAGGGCCTCTGCCCGATGTCCATTTATATACACAGGACAGAGAGGAGGTTTAAGAAAAGGGTGTGCAGCACACACCGTATTAGCATACATAGACATTCGGCGTGTGTACCCACAATCCATGGACTCCGTAATCAAAGGGCAATACGCTACGATATGGCCGGGCCCTTGACATCTCCAGCACTTCATAGCGGTGGCCCCACCAGTTTTTGTTACCATTCTTGGGGGGACTAGTCTTTTGCCACTCTCAGTGCGGGTTACCCCCTCAGTATGGGTTTGGTTTTTGGGGTTCACCTGCGCCGTACGTGTCTCTCGGCCCAGGTCCTGTGGCCGCCGGGCCTGACGCCCTGGGGCAGAGTCTCGTATAAAGTCCTGGGTGGCGGTATAACGCTCAATTAGACTCACCACCTGGTCCACGTTACCTGGGTCCCCTTGCCCCACCCAGCGTTGTATAGCGACCGGCAGAGTCCGCACCAACCGGTCGACCACCACCCGTTCCACCATCTGGGCTGGAGACAACATCTCCGGCTGCAGCCACTTTTTTACCAATTGAAGTAGGTCATATGCCTGAGACCTGGCCGGACAGGTCTCCACATAGGTCCAGGCAAATACCCGCTGAGCCCGCACGTAGGTATTGACCCCCAGACGGGCAAGGATCTCACCTTTCAGTTTCTCGTAGTCCAAGCCATCCTCCCGGCTGAGGTCAAAGCAGGCTTTCTGGGCGTCCCCAATCGGGAACGGAGCCACCACTTCCGCCCACTGATCCGCCGGCAGTTTTTCCCGCTCTGCTGTGCGCTCAAATACCATAAGGAAGACCTCCACGTCATCCTCCGGACTTAGCTTCCGTAGGGCAGAGCGAACCCTGTCCCGGGGTACCCGTTGGTCAGAGGCAGTTGCTGGCGCTGTCTCACACAGGGCCGCCATCTGCTGCCGTAGCAAGGTGTTCGCCTCCTGTTGTTGTCGCTGGGTTTCCTGATGCTGCCGCTGGAATTCCTGGTGCTGCTGCTGGGATTCCTGGTGGTGCTGTTGGAACAGACCCAGCTGCTGCTGGAACAGACCCAGTTGCTCCTGTTGTTTCTGCTGAGTGACTACCAGCTGCCGCAGAAGCTCCTCCATGTTGTCAGCGGGTTTATACTGTAGCGTAGCAGGCTTGATTATTGACATGAAGCGGTGGGGTATGCCTCAAGTCTCAATGCCCGCATTCTCCACCATAATGTAGCGGGGTGGGGGTCCCCCAGGACGACAAAGAGGCAGTGACCCAAAAAGTCCAATCAACATCAGTTTATTTACCGCTGCTGTAAAGGAATATACGTCTTTCAAGATACATCCAGGCTATATACAGTCCATAGGTTACCACGTCACACAGGTACCCGCTGCCGTAGAAGTCGGTCTTACTGTACCCCGTACTGCTTTTCAGGGAGCCCCACAGACCTGTGTTATCACACCACACGGGTCCGAACTCCTCTCAGCTTCTTGCTCTGCAGCTTACAAAAGCAGCTCTGCCCCACCCAGGCCTTTGCAAAGAGCTTTTAAACGAGAACTGTGGCCATGAGCCACCTGCATAACCCGGCCTGGAGGTTACTGGACTGACCACTATGTAGGGCTCTAATATGTTTCTATACGCATTCTGGGAGATACGTACCATCCGTCACATATCAATGGACCCACTATCTCACAAAATACAATTATATATATATAATATGGGCTGAAAGTGCACACTCCCAGCTGCAATATGAGAGTTTTCACATCCAAATCGGAGAAAGGGTTTAGGAATCATAGCTCTGTAATGCATAGCCTCCTCTTTTTAAAGGGACCAAAAGTAATTGGACAAGGGACTCTAAGGGCTGCAATTAACTCTGAAGGCGTCTCCCTCGTTAACCTGTAATCAATGAAGTAGTTAAAAGGTCTGGGGTTGATTACAGGTGTGTGGTTTTGCATTTGGAAGCTGTTGCTGTGACCAGACAACATGCGGTCTAAGGAACTCTCAATTGAGGTGAAGCAGAACATCCTGAGGCTGAAAAAAAAAAGAAAAAATCCATCAGAGAGATAGCAGACATGCTTGGAGTAGCAAAATCAACAGTCTGGTACATTCTGAGAAAAAAGGAAATGACTGGTGAGCTTGGGAACTCAAAAAGGCCTGGGCGTCCACGGATGACAACAGTGGTGGATGATCGCCGCATACTTTCTTTGGTGAAGAAGAACCCGTTCACAACATCAACTGAAGTCCAGAACACTCTCAGTGAAGTAGGTGTATCTGTCTCTAAGTCAACAGTAAAGAGAAGACTCCATGAAAGTAAATACAAAGGGTTCACATCTAGATGCAAACCATTCATCAATTCCAAAAATAGACAGGCCAGAGTTAAATTTGCTGAAAAACACCTCATGAAGCCAGCTCAGTTCTGGAAAAGTATTCTATGGACAGATGAGACAAAGATCAACCTTTACCAGAATGATGGGAAGAAAAAAGTTTGGAGAAGAAAGGGAACGGCACATGATCCAAGGCACACCACATCCTCTGTAAAACATGGTGGAGGCAACGTGATGGCATGGGCATGCATGGCTTTCAATGGCACTGGGTCACTTGTGTTTTTTGATGACATAACAGCAGACAAGAGTAGCCGGATGAATTCTGAAGTGTACCGGGATATACTTTCAGCCCAGATTCAGCCAACTGCCGCAAAGTTGATCGGACGGCGGTTCATAGTACAGATGGACAATGACCCCAAGCATACAGCCAAAGCTACCCAGGAGTTCATGAGTGCAAAAAAGTGGAACATTCTGCAATGGCCAAGTCAATCACCAGATCTTAACCCAATTGAGCATGCATTTCACTTGCTCAAATCCAGACTTAAGACGGAAAGACCCACAAACAAGCAAGACCTGAAGGCTGCGGCTGTAAAGGCCTGGCAAAGCATTAAGAAGGAGGAAACCCAGCGTTTGGTGATGTCCATGGGTTCCAGACTTAAGGCAGTGATTGCCTCCAAAGGATTCGCAACAAAATATTGAAAATAAAAATATTTTGTTTGGGTTTGGTTTATTTGTCCAATTACTTTTGACCTCCTAAAATGTGGAGTGTTTGTAAAGAAATGTGTACAATTCCTACAATTTCTATCAGATATTTTTGTTCAAACCTTCAAATTAAACGTTACAATCTGCACTTGAATTCTGTTGTAGAGGTTTCATTTCAAATCCAATGTGGTGGCATGCAGAGCCCAACTCGCGAAAATTGTGTCACTGTCCAAATATTTCTGGACCTAACTGTATATATAGAGAGAGAGAGAGATGAGTATATATAGATATTGTTTTTATCACTTAATTTCTTCTTTCTGGAAATATTAGCCTGTAACGTTTAGGTTGTAGTTCAACTGCACGTTACCAAGCTCTGTCTCTGAAGACATGTAGTTCTTCTCCTGTATGAGGTTGACCAATCAAAAGCAGGGGAGTAAAGGACACACCCTCCTCTCCTTACTATTTTCAGTAGCTGCTGTGTAGAGATGCAGCAGAACTTATGTATCATTGCTGACCTTTTCTGAAATTATCTCAAAGTGCTGTCAGTTTACTCCTTGCCCCCATCCTGACTGCTGTGAGATGAGATGTGGAAGTTTTTGTAATGATACAACTCAGCTGTGCTGTATCTCTACACAGTAGCTGCAGAAATCAGTGAGAAAAGGAGGGTGTGTTCTTTTTCACCTGCATGATGAATTGGTCAACTTCATGCAGGAGAAGTACATGCCCCCAAAGGCAAATCTCTGGTAACTCCCAGTTAAACCATAACATGAATTATAACCTAAACGTTACAAGCTAATATCTGCAATGGAGAGGGAAAAATTATAAACTAAAAACTATGTTTTTACTCAGCTCTGCAGCCAATATTGCATTATGGAGCCAATTTATCCTGCTCAAACTATTGAAAGGTCTAAAGAGTCCAAACTTGGTTATTTAGTTTCAAAAAATTTTTTATTAGCAGTTCTAACAAAGAAAAACAGAGAGACCCATCTATTATAAATTCCCTACGTTGGGGATTATAAATACGAATATCAATACAGTCAGAAAAACATGAGCACATGAAACAAAAACATAAGCAAATTAAATGAAATAAAAAGGGGGGGATACTGGGGCATCATAATTTACATTTTGTTAATCAAAAAGTAAGGTTCACTAAGAAACAGAACGCTTCAGAGTATCATATTAATAGAACATACTTAAAAAGATCTTTGTCTAAAAATGAAATGTATCCACTCTACAGTTATTGAAAAATAATCAGGGTAATATGCATAGAGAGCGATTCAAAAGAGAGTCTATCCAATGAGTCCAAACGTAATAAAAAAAAAATCTAAAAGTTTCTGTTTTTGTAGCTTCAATATTTTCATATATCAATATGGCATCTAATTTTTTTTTTTAACTGCAGACAAAGAAAGAGTTGATGTTTTCCTTTTTGAAGTGATATGGATCCGCAAAGCCATAGTGATGAAATGAAATAAATGAAAAGTTTTATAAGACAGTCCTTAGAGGTCTCTCCCCAAATAGTAACACAGAAGGACCAAGTTAAAAACACCCTCCCAATACATTTCCGATAACAGTTTTAACTTCCTGCCAAAATGTTTTAACCAATCGACAAGTCCATAAGATATGTTTCATGTCAACAGGAGAGTAACACCCCCTGAAACATGTATTTGTTGTAGAATCATAGAATCATAGAATGGTAGACTTGGAATGGACCTACTGGGTTATCTAGTCCAACCCCCTGCTCAAAGCAGGATACACTAAATCATCCCAGACAGATGTCCATCCAATCTCTTTTTAAAGACTTCCATTGAAGGAGAACTCACCGCCTCTTGTGGCAGCCTGTTCCACTCTTTGATCACCCTCACTGTCGAAAAGTTTTTTCTAATATCTAATCTGTGTCTCCTCCCCATCAGTTTCATACCATTGCTTCTAGTCTTTCCTTGTGAAAATCAGAATAAAACTGATCCTTCTACAGTGTGACAGTCTTAAGATATTTGTAGACAGCTATTAGGCCTCCTCTCAGTCTTCTCTTTTGCAAGCTAAACAATCCTAAATCCTTTAACCGCTCCTCATAGGACATGGTTTGCAGACCAGTCACCATTCTGGTCACTCTTCTCTGAACTTGCTCCAGTTTGTTGATGTCTTTTTTAAAATGTGGTGCCCAGAACTTAACACAATATTCCAGATGAGGTCTGACCAAAGAGGAGTAAAGGGAGATAATGACTTCACGTGATCTAGAATGTATGCTTCTGTTAATATATCCTAGAATGGTGTTTGCTTTTTTTGCTGGTGCATCCCACTGTTGACTCATGTTCAGTCTGTGATCTATTAGTATACCAAAGTCTTTTTCATATATGCTGTTGGATAAATCTATTCCTCCCATGCTGTACATGCTCTTTTCATTATTCTTGCCAAGATGTATGACTTTGCATTTCTCCCTGTTAAAAACCATTCTATTAGTTGCTGCCCATTGTTCCAGCTCGTTTAGATCTTGTTGAATCCTCTCTCTCTCTTCTCTAGTATTAGCTATTCTACCTAGCTTTGTGTCATCAGCAAATTTTATCAATTTACCCTTAATTCCTTCATCGAAATCATTGATTAAGATTTTTAACAACACGGGACCCAGGCAGAGCTCTGTAGTACCCTACTTGAAATAGTCTTCCAACTGGATGTGCAGTCATTTATGACCACTCTTTGACTCCGATCACTAAGCCAGTTATGAATCCATCTAAAGGCCCCGTCACACTAAGCAACATCGCTAGCAACATCGCTGCTAACGAACAACTTTTGTGACGTTGCTAGCGATGTTGCTGTGTGTGACATCCAGCAACAACCTGGCCCCTGCTGTGAGGTCGTTGGTTGTTGCTGAATGTCCTGGGCCATTTTTTAGTTGTTGCTGTCCCGCTGTGAAGCACAGATCGCTGTGTGTGACAGCGAGACAGCAACAACTAATGTGCAGGCAGCAGGAGCCGGCTTCTGCAGAGGCTGGTAACCAATGTAAACATCGGGTAACCAAGAAGCCCTGTCCTTGGTTACCCGATATTTACCTTTGATACCAGCCTCCCCCGCTCTCACTGCCTGTGCTGCCGGCTCCTGCTCTGTGCACATGTAGCTGCAGCACACATCAGGTTAATTAACCTGATGTGTGCTGTAAGTAGGAGAGCAGGGAGCCAGCGCTCAGTGTGTGCTGCTCCCTGCTCTGTGCACATTTAGCTGCAGCACACATCGGGTAATTAACCCGATGTGTGCTGTAACTAGGAGAGCAGGGAGCCAGCTCTGAGTGTGCGCTGCTCCCTGCTCTCTGCACGTGTAGCTCCGTGCAGTGGTAACCAAGGTAAATATCGGGTTGGTTACCGATATTTACCTTAGTTACCAAGCGCAGCATCTTCCACGCGGCGCTGGGGGCTTGTCACTGGTTGCTGGTGAGCTCACCAGCAACTTGTGTAGCCACGCTCCAGCGATCCCTGCCAGGTCAGGTTGCTGGTGGGATCGCTGGAGCGTTGCAGTGTGACATCTCACCAGCAACCTCCTAGCAACTTACCAGCGATCCCTATCGTTGTTGGGATCGCTGGTAAGTTGCTTAGTGTGACTGGACCTTTACAGTGTCCTTGTCCAATCCACACTTGGTCAATTTTCAATAAGGATTGTATGAGATACTTTGTCAAATGCTTTGCTAAAGTCAAGATATACTATATCTACTGCATTTCCCTGATCCACCCATTCAGTGATTCTGTCATAGAAGGAAATTAAGTTAGTCTGACATGACTTATTAGTTACAAACCAATGCTGACTCTGGTTAATCACTTAATTCTCATCCAGGTACTTGCATAAATGTTGTTTAATAATTTGTTCAAAGATCTTTCCTGGTATGGAAATTATATTAAGATATAATTTGTGTAATTTTAGCGGAACATAATAATTTCTATGTAGAACTTTTAAAGAAATCTCAGTGAGTGTGGTTTGATTACTACCTCTAAGGCTTGTTTCTCATGTCAGTGAAAGCCCAGACGTTTTGCACTGACTTGTAAAAAACGCATATGTCCCACCGTGTGCCGTGATTCACAGCACACGTGGGTTGTCCATGTGCAATCTGTGATCCATGCTCCGTGATTGCACATGGAGATAAACTCACCTGTCCCCGCTCCTGCTGTCTGTGGTGCTGAACTCACCCGGATGCTGTCTCCGGCCGCTGCAGTGTCACCTCTGCAGCTACTTCCGGGTTGGCTGTGTGGTGCATAAATAAGTATGTTTGACAGTAATTAGCCGGGCAGCAAGCAGCAACCACTAGAGGCTGAACACAGCTTCGCTGGATAAGGTGAGTATAAAAATAATTTTATTTTCAATGTAGGTGTTTTTCTGGTACGTGTTTCACAGCTCACAGTATAGTGTGGTCCGTGAGACGTCAGCATCCTGTAGCTATGGGTATCATAATATGGGGGGACTCTCAGAGAGGAAATACAGCACTCCTGACTGAATGTTTTGGTGCTTGGATTGGGTCCCAATCTGTATCAGCATATATGAAAGAATCCGGCACTCAAATTTTTTTTGCTGGTGAAATTCTTTAATAGTGGTATACGTGAACTGTGTAGTCGTACTAGTAGTAGTAACGCCTCGGTCTTTGGATCTTTCAAACATACACATGAATGTGGCCTGGGATGCCTGGACACGTGGGAAAGACAGACGCTCATAGGTAATGCGACAAGGTCATTCTGGAGGAATGTTACTACTACACAGAATTTCACCAGCAAAAGATTTGAGTGCCAGATTCTTTCATATATAACATGGGGGGACCCTATGCCAAATATTTCATTTATTTATTTTTACACCATGATAGACGCGCATAGCGTCTGTGATTGGAAGTAGTCAGCTGACACGCTGACAATCAGGGTGGGGGCGTGTCTGACGGCAAACAATAACAGGAAAAGAAAGAGGAAAGCTTAGGGAGGGATATTAAAGGTTGTGAGATGGTAAGAAGTAAGTCATTTGCAAACAGGCTGACTTTGTATGCATCACTCATTCCCTGTCCCTTGTATCTTGTAATGTCGGGCTCACCTTTTATAGCTTCTTCCAGGGGGCCCATAGCCAATACAAATAATGCTGATGACAAGGGGCTTTCCTGACAGGTGCCTATCTGTATATTTATAGGAAGAGGTCATGTAGAAGGAAGTTTTAAATATACAGTAGGGAGTCAGAGCAATTGTTGTGAAGTAATAAAGACAGGTGGAAATCCAAGTATAGCAAGGGTTTTGAAGAGAAAAGGCCAAGAGATTGAATCAAATGCCCTTTCAATATCAAACGCCAGCAGCATTACGGAGTGTTACACATATTGGCTTTGCATATCATGTTAACATTTTGTTTAAAATTATCTGGGGTTTGCCTTGTTGGTGTAAACCTTACGTGGTCGTGTTGTATGAGGGTTGGGAGTAGAATGCTGATTCTTTGAGTTATTATTGATATGAATATTTTAAGGTCTACATTCAAAAGTGAATTAAGTCTGTAGTTCTTTATTAATAACGGGTCCCGTTTGGGTTTAGGTATGACACTCACATGAGCAGTATAAAATTCCTGCGAAATCTGTTTACCTATAATAGTGAATTGTAACATTTCCTATTATGAAGGTGTATGACTTCACTATATATTTTGTAATAGATAGCTGTGAGACCATCTGGTCCTAGAGCTTTCCCTCTTTTGAGATGTTTTATTACTGAGGATATTTCATTGTGTGTTATGTCGGAGAGAAGCGTCCGTGCGTCTGAGCGTTTGAAAGTATAAAAGGGGTCATAAATATTGTCAGGGTGGGAAGTGGTTTGGTCACTAGCTTCTTTAATTGAAAACTAAAGGAGTAACTCCGGCACACTACCTCAAAAAAGGAAAAAGAAACAACGTCCTTACAGTCAAAAAATAAGAAATATTTATTGGTGTACAGGTTGAAAATTGCAGTCAATCTGACATAGTGTTCAATCTGACATATTGTGATGTTTCAGCCTATTCGGCTTTCATCAAACAGGGCTATCTTTATTGGATCTAATACAACTACGGTGAGTAGTACCTCGGGGGGGGGCAGCCAGACGCCTCTTGACCAACAGATACTGGTTAAGATGGAGCCAGGATAAAGATGGCTAGGAAAGATATGCTTACTAATATGAGGGGCTGCAGCAAAGAACTGGCCTAAATAGATAGCTGACGGAGCACCGTCCTGTGGTGTGAGACCTGTAGATTAGACCGGATTCTGGAAAGAGACCCAGTAATAGATGCCCGGTAAATCAAACAAACAGAAGAAATATCTATTTATACAATAGACAGCCGCCTGCACATTATCAGATCAAGTGACTGGAGGCTATATTAAATATGTGTGTGATAAACTATCAGGCCTGTGGCCTTCAAGTTTTTACTCCCAAAATGGTCACCTGCTATAAAGACTATAGGTCCCTGAAAAGGACAGCAGCCTGCAACTCAATCAAGCTAAAGTGAATAGGGGCTATATTATACGTGAACTTCAGTACTGGGGACCTTCCGTTTATACTGAGAAACTGTCAGCCTGCTGCTTAGACTATGAGGCATATAGTGAAAAAGGCCCTTTTTCTTTTTTCTTTTTCTTCTTTCTTTTTTGGGGTAGTGTGCCGGAGTTCCTCCTTTAGATTATTGTATTTTTCTCCAGAGCACCTACAGTTAGGTCCAGAAATATTTGGACAGTGACACAATTTTCGCGAGTTGGGCTCTGCATGCCACCACATTGGATTTGAAATGAAACCTCAACAACAGAATTCAAGTGCAGATTGTAACGTTTAATTTGAAGGTTTGAACAAAAATATCTGATAGAAATTGTAGGAATTGTACACATTTCTTTACAAACACTCCACATTTTAGGAGGTCAAAAGTAATTGGACAAATAAACCAAACCCAAACAAAATATTTTTATTTTCAATATTTTGTTGCGAATCCTTTGGAGGCAATCACTGCCTTAAGTCTGGAACCCATGGACATCACCAAACGCTGAGTTTCCTCCTTCTTAATGCTTTGCCAGGCCGTTACAGCCGCAGCCTTCAGGTCTTGCTTGTTTGTGGGTCTTTCCGTCTTAAGTCTGGATTTGAGCAAGTGAAATGCATGCTCAATTGGGTTAAGATCTGGTGATTGACTTGGCCATTGCAGAATGTTCCACATTTTTGCACTCATGAACTCCTGGGTAGCTTTGGCTCTATGCTTGGGGTCATTGTCCATCTGTACTATGAAGCGCCGTCCGATCAACTTTGCGGCATTTGGCTGAATCTGGGCTGAAAGTATATCCCGGTACACTTCAGAATTCATCCGGCTACTCTTGTCTGCTGTTATGTCATCAATAAACACAAGTGACCCAGTGCCATTGAAAGCCATGCATGCCCATGCCATCACGTTGCCTCCACCATGTTTTACAGAGGATGTGGTGTGCCTTGGATCATGTGCCGTTCCCTTTCTTCTCCAAACTTTTTTCTTCCCATCATTCTGGTACAGGTTGATCTTTGTCTCATCTGTCCATAGAATACTTTTCCAGAACTGAGCTGGCTTCATGAGGTGTTTTTCAGCAAATTTAACTCTGGCCTGTCTATTTTTGGAATTGATGAATGGTTTGCATCTAGATGTGAACCCTTTGTATTTACTTTCATGGAGTCTTCTCTTTACTGTTGACTTAGAGACTGATACACCTACTTCACTGAGAGTGTTCTGGACTTCAGTTGATGTTGTGAACGGGTTCTTCTTCACCAAAGAAAGTATGCGGCGATCATCCACCACTGTTGTCATCTGTGGACGCCCAGGCCTTTTTGAGTTCCCAAGCTCACCAGTCAATTCCTTTTTTCTCAGAATGTACCCGACTGTTGATTTTGCTACTCCAAGCATGTCTGCTATCTCTCTGATGGATTTTTTCTTTTTTTTCAGCCTCAGGATGTTCTGCTTCACCTCAATTGAGAGTTCCTTAGACCGCATGTTGTCTGGTCACAGCAACAGCTTCCAAATGCAAAACCACACACCTGTAATCAACCCCAGACCTTTTAACTACTTCATTGATTACAGGTTAACGAGGGAGACGCCTTCAGAGTTAATTGCAGCCCTTAGAGTCCCTTGTCCAATTACTTTTGGTCCCTTGAAAAAGAGGAGGCTATGCATTACAGAGCTATGATTCCTAAACCCTTTCTCCGATTTGGATGTGAAAACTCTCATATTGCAGCTGGGAGTGTGCACTTTCAGCCCATATTATATATATAATTGTATTTCTGAACATGTTTTTGTAAACAGCTAAAATAACAAAACTTGTGTCACTGTCCAAATATTTCTGGACCTAACTGTATATGGTGATGCGGGGCGTTAACCTATAATCTTTAATTGAAAAGACTGTATTCAAGGACTCTCTACACCTAATCTTTGTAGCGTGCATTTTTCTTGGTTTATTAGCCTGTTTATAAAATGTGGTCTGTGTCCATTGTAACACTCTTTCAGTTTTAGAGGTAATACAGAGGTAATTAAGCTGTAATTTCACTTCCTGTATAAGCTTATTTAAATACAAAGATGGAGGTAGTTGGTTGGCTGTCTCAAACTTTGAGAACTTCTCTTCTAGACTGGATTGTAATTCCGACCTTTCTTTTTTTCTTTTGATTAAAGTTCCTGTAATATATTTTTTATGGGCCATCCAAATGACACCAGCTAACCCATCTTTCGATGTAATTAATTTCAATGTAGTTATTAAGTTCTTCCATAATCTGGGAGATAATGGCTGGGTCAGTTATAAGAGCTTTATTAAGTCTCCATTTTAATAATAAGTAGTTGGAAATATTAAACTGAAATACTGTACTGTAAGGACAGAATCGTAATCTGACCATAAAGACAGAATAGGATGTGAATATAATAATGAAGGGAGAGAATTAGTCTTTGTTAATATTAAATCAATTCTCGAGTATGTCTTATGAATAGGCGAAAAATAGGTGTAGCCCCTTATTAGGCCATTTGCCTCCCTCCAGGACCAGGACACCAGATTATGATGTTGGAAAAAATAATGTAATCTTTCCTTATCCACTTGGATAAATCCGACCTTCTCAGGGCAGTGCTATGATGCTACCCACTTCAGAATTCAGGGTGAAATTGAAGCCCCCACACCATATCAAATGGTGATAAATACAGTTAGGTCCAGAAATATTTGGACAGTGACACAATTTTCACGAGTCGGGCTCTGCATGCCACCACATTGGATTTGAAATGAAACCTCTACAACAGAATTCAAGTGCAGATTGTAACATTTAATTTGAAGGTTTGAACAAAAATATCTGATAGAAATTGTAGGAATTCTACACATTTCTTTACAAACACTCCACATTTTAGGAGGTCAAAAGTAATTGGACAAATAAACCAAACCCAAACAAAATATTTTTATTTTCAATATTTTGTTGCGAATCCTTTGGAGGCAATCACTGCCTTAAGTCTGGAACCCATGGACATCACCAAACGCTGGGTTTCCTCCTTCTTAATGCTTTGCCAGGCCTTTACAGCCACAGCCTTCAGGTCTTGCTTGTTTGTGGGTCTTTCCGTCTTAAGTCTGGATTTGAGCAAGTGAAATGCATGCTCAATTGGGTTAAGATCTGGTGATTGACTTGGCCATTGCAGAATGTTCCACTTTTTAGCACTCATGAACTCCTGGGTAGCTTTGGCTGTATGCTTGGGGTCATTGTCCATCTGTACTATGAAGCGCCGTCCGATCAACTTTGCGGCATTTGGCTGAATCTGGGCTGAAAGTATATCCCGGTACACTTCAGAATTCATCCGGCTACTCTTGTCTGCTATTATGTCATCAATAAACAGAAATGACCCAGTACCATTGAAAGCCATGCATGCCCATGCCATCACGTTGCCTCCACCATGTTTTACAGAGGATGTGGTGTGCCTTGGATCATGTGCCGTTCCCTTTGTTCTCCAAACTTTTTTCTTCCCATCATTCTGGTACAGGTTGATCTTTGTCTCATCTGTCCATAGAATACTTTTCCAGAACTGAGCTGGCTTCATGAGGTGTTTTTCAGCAAATTTAACTCTGGCCTGTCTATTTTTGGAATTGATGAATGGTTTGCATCTAGATGTGAACCCTTTGTATTTACTTTCATGGAGTCTTCTCTTTACTGTTGACTTAGAGACAGATACACCTACTTCACTGAGAGTGTTCTGGACTTCAGTTGATGTTGTGAATGGGTTCTTCTTCACCAAAGAAAGTATGCGGCGATCATCCACCACTGTTGTCATCCGTGGACGCCCAGGCCTTTTTGAGTTCCCAAGCTCACCAGTCAATTCCTTTTTTCTCAGAATGTACCCGACTGTTGATTTTGCTACTCCAAGCATTTCTGCTATCTCTCTGATGGATTTTTTCTTTTTTTTCAGCCTCAGGATGTTTTGCTTCACCTCAATTGAGAGTTCCTTAGACCACATGTTGTCTGGTCACAGCAACAGCTTCCAAATGCAAAACCACACACCTGTAATCAACCCCACCAGACCTTTTAACTACTTCATTGATTACAGGTTAACGAGGGAGACGCCTTCAGAGTTAATTGCAGCCCTTAGAGTCCCTTGTCCAATTACTTTTGGTCCCTTTAAAAAGAGGAGGCTATGCATTACAGAGCTATGATTCCTAAACCCTTTCTCCGATTTGGATGTGAAAACTCTCATATTGCAGCTGGGAGTGTGCACTTTCAGCCCATATTATATATATAATTGTATTTCTGAACATGTTTTTGTAAACAGCTAAAATAACAAAACTTGTGTCACTGTCCAAATATTTCTGGACCTAACTGTAGATGTTGAAAGTTTATTTAATATCATCTTGAATACCTGAGTTTGCTCTGTGTCAGGTAAATGGCTATTGACTATAAAAAACTATTGTCCCTGAACAAAACCAAGGAGAATAACAAAACAACCTTCTAGGATCAGAGAAGGAGGTGGAAATATGCAACGGGAAGTAATTTCCGCTAAAAATGGCCACCTCTCTTGTTTTTTTTTTCATGTGATAAAATAAAGAAGCTAGAATATTGTGAATTGACAAATTTAGGAAAAGAGGAGGATGAGATCTGTTTCTTGCAAACATAAAACATCCGAATTATGTTGAAAATAATCTAAGAACGCCTTTTTGTGACTCATGGGTGAATTAAACGCACACACATTTTGGGATAAAACCTTACACATAATGACTAGAGCTGAGCGGACTCCCAAAAAACTGGGACCAGTTTTCTTAAAAAATCTGGATCCGGTCTGGAATCTGAACCCATATAAGTCTACAGGAGCCAGAATCTGGCTAAAAATGTTGGTGGAAGGGATAAGGGATAGGAGCGCGTGTGGTGTATTCACCAACTCTCCGTGTCATGGCAGCAAGCTGCTTCTGGGTCACACATTCACTTCCGGAGCTGCGTGAGTCTAGATAGTGCACTAAAAGTAAAGGTAGATGCTAGAATGTATGGGCTCCTTCCAGGTATGACATAATTTGTCACGTGATAGGGGGCGTGTTCAAAATGCAGCCCGTGATGTGTACTCCTCTGTTCAGTCTGGGCAGCCTGCTTCATGAAGCAGGCAGCCTAGGATGAGCTGCTCCCGTGACATGTACTCCACTGTTCAGCCTGAGTGGCCTGCTTCATGAAGTAGATCGCTCAGGATGAGCTGCATCCACGATGTGTACTCCTCTGTTCAGCCTGAGCGGCCTGCTTCATGAAGCAGGCAGCCAAGGATGAGCTGCCCTGGCAATGTTTCCCCCTCTTTTCAGCATGCACATCCCCGTGCATGAATTGTGCATAGGGAGTCCCAGAATGAGCTGCAACGGCGATGTTTCCTCCTCCGCTCAGCCTGTGCCTCTTGGCGCATGAATCGTGCACCAGAAGGCCTTGGATGAGCTGTGTCGGCGAAGACCCGCAGACAACGTTGCTTAGTGGAAGCAGTCATAAGCTGTCACAAAGGCTGGGGGTGCGTTTGACTGCACCAATCACAGACACCATGCCAGCCGGTGGGCAGGGAAAGCTGTGCATATGAAACGAGCAGCACATGAAGGCAGCAGGAGCAGCGTACAGCCAGGCAGGAGCTGGGGTATGTGTGAAGTGCTTGCTTCATTTTTATTTTCTTTATTTTTCCTTTATTTTTTTTTATATTCTCGAGTGCCGGATACAGATCAAACACCCGGAATCCCGGGCCCGGGTCCGGGTCCAGGTCCGGCATCCGAGCAACTTTGAAACCACGCGGATCCAGACTTTTACAGTCTGGGTCCGCTCAGCCCTAATAATGACACAGGTTTTGCATGCTGAAGGGACCTAGTCTCATTTTAAATCCCCCTACATAGTCATAGATAATTGTATCATTCCATACCCTTAAGGCCCCGTTACACGCAACAACATCACTAACGAGATATCGCTGGGGTCACGGAATTCGTGACGCACATCCGGCGTCGTTAGCGACGTCGTTGCGTGTGACACCTACGAGCAACTGCTAACGATCCGAAAAACGGGAAAAGCGTTGGTTGTTGACACGTCATTCCTTTCCCAAATATTGTTAAACATTTTGGACGCAGGTTGTTCGTCGTTCCTGAGGCATCACACATCACTATGTGTGACACCCCAGGAACGACGAACAACAGCGTTCCTGCGTCTTCCGGCAACGAGGTGGGAGTGACGTTAATGCGGCTGCTCTCTGCCCCTCCGCTTCTATTGGTGGCCCGCTGTGTGACGTCGCTGTGACGCCGAGCGAACCTCCCCCTTAAAAAAAGAGTTTGTTCACCGGCCACAGCGATGTCGTTAGGCAGGTATGTGCGTGTGATGTGTACCAGCGATATTGTTCGCCATGGGCAGCGATTTGCCCGTGACGCACGCACGGCGGGGGTGGGTGCGATCGCTAGCGACGTCGCAACGTGTAAAGCGGCCTTTACAGTGATAATCAAGGATGCTGTTCTTATCTGCACCAAATAAAGGGAAGTGTACCTTTGTAGCAGACTGTATTTGGTGATTGTTTAAAAAGTCACAATTTCCTAAATCCTGCTTTTTAGGGACATCAGTATTGGACGCCCCTTGTTTTTGGTGGTAGATTCAGGTTTTTCATTCTGTGAAGGGCCATTCACTGTTGCAATGTTGCACTACATTTTTCTACCTAAGCTTATTGCAGTTGGATAAAATGCTGGTTGGGTTATACAGTATGTTGTCCTGGCTAGGGGGGGTCTAGATTGTTGTTCACCTCCCTACTTAGACATTTTGTGTGGAGACTGTGCAGAGTAGTGATGACATCTGTATCTGTATATTTTTCTGCGCTGGTGCCACTGTGTCGGACTGATTGTGGTTTTGGTTTGGGAATGGTTCAGCAAATGTGTATTGGGCCTCACCATTTTCCCTAAATCTACAAAAGTATTTTTTACACCCCGTGTTAATACCACTGCTTTGGACTGATGGCATTGTTGCTTAGGAATAGTGTAATTACTGTGTACCAGGCTTCAGATTTTTCACTATTTTTTAACAATCCTAAGAAGTGCAATACTGTATTTACAGATGCGCTTATTGTTAATTATCAGTGCAATCATTTTTGCACCTTATAGGGTACTTTTTAGGGTAAGTCAGGGCAAGCTGACGTGAAACGGGGGTGCCCAGTTAAGTTAGGGTGTCATACCCTCCGTTGATAGGTAGGAGCCAGTTCTAGGATTTTAATAGGGCCAAGTTAATCCACCGCCTGTTGGTGTCTGTGACAATTTTTTGGCTTTTACATTCTTTTACCCTGTGCCTACTCAAACCCTGATTCATTTTGTGCCCTCCACAGTTGTGTCGTTTTTGTGTCTGTGATGTTTTTTCACTTGGCTTGTGTTTTTAATTCAAATACAATAAATGTTTAAATTTTACAGGGATTTTCTTACCACTTGTTAATTTATTTTGAGGCTATCCTATTATTATTGCTTTTGTTAAACTAAACCTCCCAACAAGGTGTCTCACCGGGGCAGGGAATGCTCAGCGTGTGGAGCAAGAGGAAGGGTACACCAGGGAGGATATAAAGGTAGGCTCTGGTGCGAGGGAAAGGGTCACCATCCAACTCACCTGTGGCTGATCCCTGAGCTTCCTAATGTCCCTAGACGGGTCCTTCCCCCTGTGCACCATCACGTGCTTAGGCCCTCACTGGCCCTGAACTCACCCTGACTAGTGTGTAGGCCAGGGAGGCACTAGTCTCACAACACAATGGAGCTAAAACAAGCAGGAGTGGAAAGACACAACAAATATCATTCCATAGCTTTTCCAGCAGGAAACTTCAAGCTGCAACTAAAATGAACACATCAGCTTTTCTAGAGACAAGCACCTTCAAAGTGGTCAGTATAGCCGATCTATAAAAGGCATGGAGTAAAGCCAGGAGTGGGTAAACCTAGTGGAAGAGTGTGATGTTAAGATGCTGCAGCTATGAGAAATCTCAGCCAGAAGGGAATGAGTCCATAACTCTTTCAGTATCAAATGAAAGTAAATCCACTACAATATAAGATCTAACCTGAGGACATGACACACTCATGACACTAGGTCAGCGACTTAGAGTCCCATATTACTAGGGAAAATCCAGAAATCACTGAATGCGGCCTAAATGTTAAACCCCTGGACAAAAACCTAACAGGTCATCATTTTACTATAATGCCTGCCTGGAACCATAGACTCAGACTGGCTGTCATAAACAGGCTAGAGGAAAGCCGGTCACAAAACAGGTCCCTGAGAACCCTTAAACCCTTTAACCTCTATACAGGGATTTGGAATTACTTCAGGGCCCCAGAGATTGCTACCTGTGGAAGGCTACAGTCCAGAGGAGAGTAGTAGTCAGGCAGGGTCAAACCAGGAGATGCAGAACAGGGACAAAATTGGCAGACAAGGACGTAGTCAGGAAATCAGGCAGAGGTCAAATCCGGATCTGGCAGTGAGCTACAAAAACGGCAGGCAGAAGGATAGTCAGAGAACAGGCAAAACACAGGAATAACTATTTAAAACAGAGCAGGAACCAAAAAGCAGGAATTGAAAACTATCTCTGGCAGTGACCAGCAGACAGGAGGGGGAATTAGAAGTGTGTGGTGTCTTCCCATTGGCTGTAGCTGAATGGTGGTAACTTAAGCTGGAAGACATATGCCACCTACAGTCAGCCAGTGGTACTGCAGGTGCCAGAGAAACCCAGCCTAGTGGATGAGCGGAGCCTGAACCCACCGGAGCCACTGGCATCGACTCCTCTCGTATCACCAGCACAGTCCATGGCGGGAACATGGCGTCGCCTGGTGATCGAAGTAGAAGTCGTAGGAGTGGATTCTGGTGAGGATGTGACACTTGTCAAGTACAATAATCTCAGGCTCTAATAATATAACAAAAACAGAAGCTTGTATACCAACTGAGGGTTGCAAAAAGTTATATATCTAAATATATTTTGCAGAAGATAATACCGGTAATGTTATATCTTGTGCATATGCTAAATGCATTATTATAGTGCTGAGATATAACATAAGTGGGAGAGGAGGAGGAGAGACAAAACACGGAAAAAAGGGGACGGGAGTGAGGTAAGGAGGGAAAGGAGGGGAGAAGAAATAATGAGCTCCAACCAAGTAAGTCTTAATGAAGATAAAAATGAACCCTCAGGCTATATGCGCATGTTGCGTTTTTTGTCACTTTTTTGGTGCAGTTTTGTTGTCATAACTTTCTCACTTTTGACTTCTCAGAAAAGTCGATGAGAAGTCAGATTTGCTGTGCGCACATTGCAGTTTATTTGTCAGCAGTTTGCTTGACAAAATTTTGTGTAAAAAAAGAAGCAGCATGTTCATTCTTTTTGCATTTTTGTCAACATTTGTCACTCATTGAAATCAATGAGGGGATGAAAAAACGCATGACAAAACGCATGCTATCAAATTGTTTGCGTTTTGCATACGTTTTACCCGCAATTTTGTAAACAAAAACGCACCTCACCAACTTAGTTCCAGAATGACAAAATCAATGCTGGAGTGATTTTGGTATGTCGGAGTCTCTCTCTCTCCAAGCGCTTCATACTTACTGATCACCGGTGCGCGCGGCTGTCACACTGCTCCCGCAGACTCTCATTCTTCTTTCCGACTTGCTCATTAGCCTCATTACATATTCACTGCACCCGCTCATTAGGCTCATACATATTCACTCCTCCCCCATCTGTGATTGGTTGCAGTCAGATGCGCCTCCATGCTGAGTGACAGCTGTCTGACTTCAACCAATCACAGCCGCCAGTAGGTGTGTCTACATCATACAGTACAATAAATAAATAATTAAAACAAAATGGCTTGCGGTTCCCCCAATTTTGATACTCAGCCAAGATTAAGCCTTACAACTGAGCGCTGGTATTTTCAGGCTGGGGAGACCCACGTTATTGGGAGCCCCCCCCAGCTTAAAAATATCAGCCAGCAGCCGCCCGGAATTGCTGCATCCATTAGAAGCGACAGTCCCGGGACTTTACCTGCTTTTCCCGATGACCCTGGTGCAGTGGCAGTCAGGGTAAAAAGGATTAATGACAGGGTTGCGGGTTGCAGCTTGCAGCTGCTGTTGTTCCTGTGCTAGATATGAAAAATGGGGGGGGACCCCACGTCATTTTTTTTTACAAAAAAATAAAAAAAAACAGCTGGCCAAGCTAGTTATCCCTCTATTGAGCTCTTCTGTTATTTCTTTCTATCTATTCTATCTGTTCTTTCTTATTATCTATTTAATATGTTTTTTCTATCTAGCTATTCTTTTTATCTATTTTTTCTATCTATCCATCTATTCTAGCTATTTATCAATTATCCGTTCCTATCATATTTTGTTTCTTCTTTAAAAAACATAAAAAATGCACCAAAAACGCACCTACATTACAAGCAATTTTTTTTTTACATTTCAAGGCTCTCTGTGACAAGGGGTAGTTTTGGTTGCAATTTGTGTGCAGAAAATACTGCATCCTGCAGATGTAGCCTCAAAAACAACTTTTGATAACAGAGAGTTCCTGTCATGAGTGTGTCCCGCTCTTGGGAGACCTCTGACGAGTATGGGGTTAGATGGTCACAACGTCTTATTGGTCACAGATTCAATACTTGTATTTGAGTGAAATCTACTTGCTTTTAGTGCTGTAGGGTTTAACAACTCTTTTTCCTATCTGGCTGTCCTTTGTAGCCTTAATCCCAGGTGCAACTCTTTTGTGACCCCTCCCCTTCGCTATAAAGAGTCACGTGTCTTACCATTTTATCCCAGTTATAGAATCTTCATTCTTATGCTGACCACTTTGGAAGCAGCTACTCTCTGAAAGAAGCTGAGGGGTCATGACCGTTGCAGCTGTAGTGTTTAGCTGCATTGGAAAGGCTTGGAGTGTTATCTTTTTGTGTCTCTTATTCCACTGTCTATCTCCCTTCCCTTGAATTGTATTATTGCAGTGATGAGACTAGTTGTTACGGGGGGCTGTCTGATAATAAAACCTAAAGGAATATCAGACAGTCAGGGTCCACCGTGCAAAGACTCTGCTGCAGACTATGGCAGAGTGCAATACCTCTGTTAAACTTACAGAGGAATAGAATTAGTAAATAAGGCAATTCCTCCCTTATTTGGAGGGTGTGTGAAATGGTCTCTGTTAATGGTCACAGAGACAAAAGCAGTGAGTGTGAAATGGCACCCACCTAGGTCCGTTCCTCTAGTGGTGCCAGGAGACGGACAGCAGCGTAAGCCGCACAAAGCTCCTACCTGCGTTCGCTCCACTAGTGTGCGAGGACACAAACCACTAGATATGGCACCTGCCTAGGTCCGCTCTTCTAGTGGTGCAAAAGAGACGGACAGCAGCGTAAGCCGCACAAAGCTCCTACCTGCGTTCGCTCCACTAGTGTGCGAGGACACGAACCACTAGATATGGCACCTGCCTAGGTCCGCTCTTCTAGTGGTGCAAAAGAGACGGAGAGCAGCATAAGCCGCACAAAGCTCCTACCTCTGTTCGCTCCCCTAGTGTGCGAGGATACGAACAACTGCCAGACGCAGTATAAGGAACTAGCGGCAACGTCCACCTACGAGTAGATTCACAAGGCCCAGCCGGACCATGTGCCTCAGGCACCTGCCTATGTCCGCTCCACTAAGAGGTAAGGATACGGACTCCAGACGAAGCTGTAAGGTATAAGAACGCTACCCTGCCGGTAGCGCTCACCTAACATAGACAGAGAGATGCCTAGAGGGATGTGCACAGGGCGTCTACCCTCATGCATGAACCAAGAGGACTGAGCGCCGGGCGGCGTGCGTCAGGGTCTTATATAGACTTTGTGCCTCATCCAAGATGGAGGACACCAGAGCCAATCCGCTGCCAGAACGACAGAAATGATGTTACGCTGGCCTATCACCGAGCAAAGCGTCACAAGCACATGACCAGCGACCAATCGGCATAGAATGTGTCAGAGACATGTGACCACGTGTCACAAGCACATGAGCAGCGACCAATCAGCTTAGAAGGTGTCAGAGACATGTGACCTCGTGTCAGCGATGATGTCACCCGCACATGTGCAATGGCTCCAAGATAGGACTTAGTCTCCAGCGCTTGCACATGTGCAGTAGCAAAAAATCCGAAGATAGTCTCCAGAGCCACAGCAACCGTAACACTAGTGCTCTCACCATTATTCTCACTAGTCAGGGCAAGAGAGGGCCTAGGCACGGTATCGGCATCAGGGGGAAGGACCCGTATAGAGATGTTAGGGAGTGCAGGGATCAGTCTCAGGTGAGTGGCAATAGGTGACCCCACTCCCCTCTCCCTACCACCAGGGCTCACCGTTGTATTGTGTTCCCTGTGTACCCTGTGTGTTGCGGCGCTTGCTGGGAGTTCCATTATACCTGGCAGAACCACGGTAGTCACTGCGTGACAGTTCCTTGACCCAGTTCCACAAAATTTTGTGCAGATTAAGTGTTATCAGTCTTGTAGTCCTTATATATGCACATCTTGAGAAAATGTCAACTATAATGGGTTATACTCAAAGTCACTTCAATGCAAGTGCAAGGTGAAGCTCAATTTCTGGAACTGCTCACCTCTTTCCTTTCCCTTGTTGGACGAGGGAACGGGGGGGAGTAAAGGTGGATTATCAAGTGGTGGGATTCAAGCTTTTTCTAGCAACTTTTCACCTTTTTCAAAGGAGCATGATGTAAAGACAGCATTACTATGAGTGAAGGACAGAGCAAATGGAAAGCCGTATTGTTATTTGACATTTGTGCAGCTTGTAGAGCTGGAGTAATAGAACGCAGTGATCCTCTCCTGAAGCGGGTAGCTCGGGAAATATCAGCAACAAGCCAGACTTTAGCTGGTAGACCAGGTAGTGGTAATAAATCCCGAGCAGCAGCCAGAATGAAAAGTCTTGGAATCCTCATAGTGCGATTTTAGTACTACATCTACATCTCTACAACAGCGGGTCACTCTGAGGAAGCAGTGCAGAGAAGAGACATAGTAGTGTGTTTCAGGGCAATGATGTTCTCTGGGAGACCTTTAATATGAATTGTGCCTTTACAAGATCAGTTACCAATATCCTCATATTTAAGTTCTAAGATATTAAGATGGCCTGTATGTTGTTTGACCTGACCTGATCTCCCTCCCTTAATTTTGTTTTCTAAAGTAGATGTGCAATGCGCTATATAATTAAGCTGAGCTGTAAAAGTCTCCACAGCCGAGGCCAACTCGGTTCTGAAGGTCTCCCACTAACTTTTGATTAAGATAGAAGTCACTATTAATGTCTCAGACTAACCTTGTTTTCCGGTGGTGGCTGTGTCAGCATTGGCCTCAAACTCCATGAGTAGAGGAGATGCAGTAGATAGCTCACTTGATTGCTCATGAGGAAGTCTGTAATAAGGCGGCTTTTCAGCTGTTTAGAATCTCCTCTCTTTGGCATTGCGACCTCCATGGGTTACCCTTTAGATAGTTAGTTATCTGCAATGGACCCTGAGTGCTAGGGCACTTAAGAAGAATGGTACGGAGCTCAGCCTGGCATGTCTGCTTCTGCCAAGATTCATGCATTCGCTTCCGAACTTGGTTATTAAAATGCCACTTATGATGATCACTAAATGTGACTGGAAGTCTTCAAGTCAGAGATTTCCTTGGACGCTTGCTTGTATGGCATATACCCAGCCACTATAGCATTCTAAATTATTATTTCAGAAACCATTCCTAATTCCTACACAAACCAGACCACTAACTTAAGTCAGACCTCAGACCACACTCCTAACTTTATTCAGACCCAACACTAGACACCTAGATAAATTCAGATCTTAGATTAATTAATACTAAGATTAAGTACAAATAAAAGAAAGAACAGTCCAGCTCACCATACTTGCAACATCATCCCACTATTAGCTGTGGCACAGATCCCAAGTGAGCTCGCTGCTTAACGAAATCCCAGTTTATTATAATTAATCCATCTCATAGCCAATTTTGGTTAAAAAAAACTTCAGGACTTTATTGAGGTACGTATATTGAAAAATACATCAATTCTACAGGCAGCAAGTTTTGAATAAGTCATGACTAGGAACAATTAGTCAATAGCTTAAACCATGAATAAGAACATCGAAATGCGTTGTTTTTTTGTGTGGAATCAGTGTGTTTTTTACATACCTCAATAACATCCTGAAGTTTTACACCACAAATGCTTGTAAACTTGATGAATTATATTAAAATAGATTAGATATAGATGCAGGAACCCCCCAATAAATACAGACCCAAGAATAAATGAAAACTGCATACCGAATCAAATAATTTCTGTCCACTTACAGGAACAGACCTCAGACAAGACCCCATAACTACAGTCACAGACAAGACCTCTAAATAGATTTAGACATTAAACCACCCAAATAAGTGTAGATCCCAGACCCAGCTCCATACACATCAACTTACACTGTCCTCTGTGAAGCTTGCTGCCCTGCTCTCTGGCTTCAGGATCATAAGACTTTATGCGGGTTCTGCACATATTTCATAAAGGGATAACTTCCATGTGCATACAATCTAATCTTTGGGTAATTTGGGCAGTCATGGGCTCCTATGAACCTCGGATCCAGGCAGCTGTCGGCTTCTAGCTTTCCTAACTTGTTTGTGTACCAAATCCTCATAGACTAAAAATTCTGCATATTTTTTTCTTAGAATTCTGTGTTTGTGCCATTCCTCTGTTATTTCTTGTGGAAAATTTCTAAGCACATTGTCTACTGGGCATTATCAGTTGGATTGTGTCCCTGCATAATCTAATATTCTCGGCACTGATTGGAAAGTGTCAGACGGAATAAGAACATCCCCCTTACTGGTAATGCCCAGTTGTAAATGTATTCATATATTTCTACCTACAGTAATAGAGGAACAGAACAAAGAGTTTTAAAACAAGATGATCCCGAATTTATATCTTTTGAGAAATTAAGTTATTCTGTAATTCAGACATTTCAAGATAGGCAACAGGTCCATTTTAAAGCAGGATAAAGGGGATATCTGTGACCTGGTTAAAAATAAATGTGCCTAAGCAATAACAGGCAGGTAGTTGATATTGCCTGCCTGTTGTGCACGGAGCCATTCCTTGCTGGCACAGAGCAGTCACGACCACCCATGCTGGCGAATCAGTTTCTTCCGCTGACGTCACATCAACAGACTGGCGGCTGCTCATCTACTCTGCTCTGTAGACGGTTCGGGACTGCTGACATTATGCTGATTGACAGCCTTCTCCACGCTACCTAACTGAGGGATCCAGCTGCTAATCAGCATAATGTTGGCAGTCCCGCCCTGTCAACAGAGCAGTCTAGAAAAGAGGCTTCTGCTGTAACTCTGCTGACGTGATGCACAATTGTTTTAATGAAGCATTGGATATACCTTTTAAGGCCTGTGTAGTCCTATTGGAAAGCAATATGGGCAGGACTGGCAGGAGGAGGAGGCGGCAAACTGGACAATTGCCTATGGTCTTCATTCTTTGCGAGCCAGATAATGCCGCCACGGCATTATCAGTGGAGTTTTATAGGATAGAAGTGTAGAAGGACCTTTGTTGATATCATAGTCATGTGACCAAAGCTCCTCATTCTGGAGATTGTGACGGACCTGAACTGAAGGAGAGAGCCTGGTATGTCCTCTACACTGGGTGTGTATCATGCAATGTGTGTAATATGTAGTGTGTATGTGTAACGTAGTGTTTATAACATTCAGCGTGTGTATAAATAACATGCACTGTGTGTATATATAACATGCAGTGTGTGTCTATGTATGTGTGTATACCATGCAGTGAGTGCATGTAGCATACAGGGTGTGCAGCATGGAGCGTGTATGTAGCATACAACATGCATGTTGTGTGTGAGTGAAAATGGCAGTGGAGATCAGTGTTTTTAGGTGCAAACATATTGGCAATTGCCTAGCGAATAACTATAATGCTCATAAACCGGGGGATTGGATTGTTTATGCCAGAACAAAAGTCATCATTGTCGGTAGCACATCACCCAGTGTACACAGGACATGTGCTGCCAATAACAAGATACTGTGTGCGGACAGAATGATCTACTAATGATATGTAATGAATGTATATCGAGGCCGGAAACAAGCATAAACAACTTCACTAAAGTCAATCGGCGCTCGCTTAGTAGCTGAACTCAGCTCCTGTTAATGCAGCATAAATGCTTCTTTGTGATGGGGAATATGTTTGCAACTGGGGCCCCATTTTTATTTTTTCTACGTAGTGTCTCACTTTTTCTAAAACTGGTTTTGAATATGGCATAGGTAGGGATTTTGTTGTGGGGATAGTAATGTTTTTGTTTTTTTATTACAAACAATACTGTGGCATTAGGGGGTCAGCCCCATCCCCACCCAAATGTAAGTGATTGGCAGCTTTCTGGTGAACGCACACTCAGGAGATGGGGACCATCCTTGAGACTTAGTAGCACAGTTAGACAAGTCAGGGAACGATGGAGTATATTTACACATCAATTTAATATTTTGAAACATAAATGAACACTTTAAGCATTCACTAAAACCAGTTGTCATTTCATATTACAGGTTTTCTAATGCCTTTTCATACTATGGGCTGGTTCTACTAACAACGGAGCTTTTCCAAGCTGGAGATGTATGCAGTGGTGAGTAGTATCTTGTTACAGTTTATTGTACAGAATTTCAGTTAAGTCCTTTAATATGGATGGCTGCCAACCTATAATAGACATGCTATAATATCCACAAGATCTAGACCAGGGGTGGGCAATTAATTTTTCCATGGGGCCGCATGAGAAATTGGGATGGTTTTAGAGGGCCGGACTAATATAATTAACTCGGTTCTACATATATATATATATATATATATATATACATATACACAGACACTCACGAATATATATACTGTGTGTGTATATAATATATATACACATACACACAATGTATGCATACATACATACACACACAATCCCCATATACTACATCACTACACCCGCCAGATACTACACCTGTAATATACATCATCCCTATACACTACACCTGTAATAAACTACACCTCTATATACTACACCACGATATACTACATCACTACACCCCTATATACACCTGGAATATACTACATCACTATATACTACACCTGGAATAAACTGCACCACTACATCACTATATACTACACCTGTGATAACCTACATCACTACACCCCTATATACTACACTTGTATTATACTACACCACTACACCCCTATATACACCTGTATTATACTACACCACTACACCCCTATATACACCTGTATTATACTACACCAGTACACTCCTATATACACCTGTATTATACTATACCACTACACCCCTATATACACCTGTATTATACTACACCACTACATCCCTATATACACCTGTATTATACTACACCACTACACCCCTATATACACCTGTATTATACTACACCAGTACACCCCTATATACACCTGTATTATACTACACCACTACACCCCTATATACACCTGTATTATACTACACCACTACACCCCTAATACACCTGTATTATACTACACCACTAGACCCCTATATACACCTGTATTATACTACACCACTACACCCCTATATACACTTGTATTATACTACACCACTACACCCCTATATACACCTGTATTATACTACACCACTACACCCCTATATACACCTGTATTATACTACACCAGTACACCCCTATATACACCTGTATTATACTACACCACTACACCCCTATATACACTTGTATTATACTACACCACTACACCGCTATAAAACTACACCATTACACCCCCCCATATACCACACCTGTAAAACTACATTCCCATATACTACACCACTACACCCCAAATATTTGTCAACAGTTTATCCCCCTCCCCACCCCCGCCCACCCCCCATTGTCTCCACAGGTTACTAGTAACCACTCACCTCTCTCTTCTTATTGTCCCCTCCTCAGGTACCTCCGTACGAGCCCCCCGCTGAGCTGCTTCTCTTTCACATGCCCAGGCTGTGCCTATGCTGTATTCCTAGGAGCCCCCGCCACTACAGCTTCTTCTCCTGCCGGGCGGGAACTTTTCATATGACACACACGCGCCGTACTGACGATATCAGGGCGCGTGTGTGTCACAGAGAAAAGTGTCAGGCAGGGAACAGAGGAGAGATTCCTGCGTTCCGCTGCCTGCACTGACTGTGCAGAGCTGCAGGATCGCTCCCTGCCTGGCACGCAGCGTGTGATGAGGGCGATCTGACCAGGGGTCTCCCGCAGCCTGGAGCTCCGGACAACAGGTCAGATTGCCCTCATCACTGACCAGCCAGCAAGGACGCCCTGAACAGAGAGTAGGTGGGCCAGATGTGGCCAGCGGGCCGCCCCTTGCCCAGGTCTGATCTAGACACAAAAACATGACATTGGGTTGCAAATCTGTAAAGGTCTATTGTTACAACTCTTTACCACCAATTAGCCATAGATTATGTGACATCCATGTCAATGCCCTCCCTGCCGGGCTGTGTTGCGCTTCTGTTGCAGATGATATGGATGCAATTGTTGTGGTTCTGCGTTATTTTGGGACTTGTGATACCATCTTCGTCTGTTGCTTGAGGGTGAACCTTTACCGTAACTCCTGCTGCTCAACCTGCGCATAGGCTATTGGCTATTTAAAACCCTGAATGTGTTTCTCGATTGCCAGTTATAGTTCTCCAGACCTGGTCCACATTTATCCTGTTTGTAGTTTCCTGTTGATTTAACTTTGGTCCTAATTTTGACCCTCCCAACAGTGTAACGCTGCTGCTACTGTTTTGGATTTCCTGATTTTGACCTTGACCTTTATTCTGACCATCCCACCTGCCTGATGTTTCTACCCTTGTTCTGGACCTTCTGATTTTGACACAACGTCCTGGCCAACCAAGCCGCCAGTTTAACCGGCCAGACTACCATGTTCTCTGCCCCATGACGTCTACTATACGGTTATTGTAGATACCATGAACAATTTCATTCCGTATCAGGTCAACCATTAATATATTACAATTCAATTAATGAAATTGATAATTTCTAGGTTTGAACAATCAATTTCCACCAATGAAAACTCTCTTTAGCCTATAAATATAGTTAATAATTGTTTTTTTATCATTAATTCATAACTGTAACTGATTAAATCTGATTTAATCATGCGATTATATTGATGTGGTTTCTGGATAGCAAATATTTTATGCCTTTTTCTATTCCTTTTTCCCAGTTTCCAGTCAGAGAAAGGCTGTCAAGCCAAAATGCAGTCTCTCCTGTGAATTTCTAACTGTGGAAGATTACACTGATTTATTATGGACCACACTATCTGAATTTCCAGGTTGGTCATGCTAGAACAGTCACAGATGTTGATTTGATATACACATACTGAGGCTACTGTGCCAACATTCTATGTTGTAGGACCTCGGACACCTTATCTGCTATGACTGTCTCAGAGCCTATCAATATTGGGGATTGTTTTTTAGAGCAAATACTGTATACACCTAATATTAAATTCATTTACAAGTGATACCACTGATAAAAAAAATAACGTAATAATTAAATTGGTTTTCTCATCATAGACAGCCTCATTTAAAAAGCAATCTTTTCCAATGACCCCGGCACCCATGGCACTTGGCTGACTTTGCTGGGGCAGGTGGTCATGCATTTATCCATCAGGAGATACAAAGAAAATATAATATACACTGCTGCTATTCAGATGGCTATCCATGTAAACGTATGGTGGCTTAAGTCACTCAAATCAGGAACTACTCATACAGAAATTTAGTGAAGAAAAGAGGACAATCCATTCTATGATGTCTATATGCCCAAGAATAATGGACAGATATAAATACATTGTAAAATAGTTAGTAACTTGCTATAGACTGGATATGTTTGAGTGAATAGTCAGCTCCAAGAGCCATGCTTAGAATTGAACTTAGATTTCTCCACATTAAATAAGTGATATGATTCATCTGCTGTTCTTTTATCTTTTTTATTGTACAAGGTGTTTTGGTGACATTATGGATCATTGATCGACTTGGGCGGAAAAAGACCATGGCCATTTGTTTCTTTGTTTTCTCGTTATGTGCCCTTCTTCTGTTCCTTTGTGTTGGAAGGTAGGTAAAATATTTTTAAAATAGTAAATGTCAAAAGTACACTGGCCGATGATCATGAACAAGCGTTCCTAGGAACGGTCGTTTCCCGATTATTTTCCTGCCTAAACAGTTTTTATCAAGTGAAATGACTTTCAAGCTAGGTGAAAATTATCATTCTCATCAACACATCATCTGGAACAATGATATTCTATGTGCACAGAATGGTCATATTAACTAGTAATGAGCAAATTCGAATAGAATTGATTTATCCTTGAATTTTACAAAACTCTGTATTCTCCAAACTACAAACTGTTTGCAATTCGCTCAGTGCCAGTTCAGCAAAATGGCAGCCAGCTGCAGTAGCATTTAATTGAACCATTTAAGGTCCAGCAAACACATCGTGGCCGGATTGCACGGTGCCAATGTGGCACACGTTGTAATGACAAACGAGTGAGGGCATGGCCTAGTGTAGATCAAAGCCGCTGCTTGGACTGAAGATTCCCAATTATGCTGTGGGGTTTTAAAAGACACTTGAGAACAATAAAAAAACATTCAATTTTCAGAGGATATCTTCCTCGCAAAACAAATATTCTTGTAAAATCCATGTGAATTGCCATATTTGAATCTTGGCAGATCCGCTCATCTCTAGAACTAGTGAACATGTTGTGTGCATGAAAATGCTTTTGGACTATCTAAACAGGCTACTAATTGATAATCAGCTTACACATAGCAAATCGGTTGCGATCGGCCAGTGTAAATGCAGCCTAACTTACAAGTAACTTCAGAGTATTACTGTATCTCTTGTTTAGGTTAATGCATTTGTTATTTTGTTTCTTTCAGAAATGTCCTTACTGTTTTACTCTTTATTGGAAGAGCCTTTATTTCAGGTGGATTCCAAGCTGCCTATGTTTACACACCAGAGGTAGGTCCATGGCTATGACATGAAGATGGCTTTGCTCTACTAAAAAGTCAAACATTGGAGGTCTGGGTCTCAATGCATAATCTGTAACAGGGCCCCCAACAGTCATCTGCCATGTACGGTACAATACCCCAGACAGCAGGGCCCTAGAGCGATTGCCACTTGTTACACTTTTGCACATTTGTGCCCCCAGTGAATAGATGAATAAGCTTTTCGACACCTTTCACTCCCTCCTCAGCCTCAAAGTACAGACCCCTATCACAGACCTTCATGCTGATGACCTGGCCTCGTATTTCACAGAGACAATAGAAAACATTCGTTGACAGATCAGCTGCCAGCCACCAAGTGTTATGATTCCCATCCCTCCACACATCCCATCCAGCTCACTTTCCACCTTTGACCCAAGCACAGAGGAAGAAGTCTCTATAGGCTTCTCTTTTCCCCTCACACCAACTCCAGACACTCTCTCCGGTCGTCACTACTCACTTAACTAAAATCTTCAATCTCTCTCTCTCTTCTGGTATCTTCCACTCCTCCCTGAAACAATCTGTGATTACTCACTTATTAAAAAAAACCCTCTCTTGACCCATCCTGCACAAACAACTACAGACCAGTCTCCAATCTCCCCTTTATTTCCAAACTCTTGGAGCCCCTTGTCTATTTCCGCCTCACCCTCTTTTAGATGCTTTACAATCTGGCTTCTGTCCCTTTCACTCAACAAACTGCCCTCGTCAAAGTGACCAATGAGACCACCATCTCCTTTTCTCTACACTCCAGTGGTCTCCTGGTTCTCTTCCTATCTTTCTGGCTGCTCATTCAGCATATCGTTTGCTAGCTCCACATCTGCTCCTCTTCCTCTCACTGTTTTGTCCCTCAAGGTTCAGTCCTTGGCCCCCTTCTTTTCTCCCTCTATACTTCCCCAATTGGACAGACCATCAGTAGATTTGGCTTTCAATACCATCTTTATGCGGATGACACTCAACTATACACCTCATCCCCTGACCTCACCCCCACTGTAATACAGAATACCAGTGACTCTCTGGTGGCAGTTTCCAACATTAAAGGGGTTATCCGGCTTAATTTGCTTTTTTTTTATTATTTCCCTATTGGGCTACATTGGGGCAGGTAAGTAGATAGAGACCACTTACCTGCCCTGCTGTCAGCCCCTCTCCCCCGGCTCAGAGCGGTCATGTGACCGCTCCTGCCGCGATTTTGCTGCTTCCGGTCATTTCATGTCTACATGGGCAGGGCCATGTTGACATGCAAATGTGGAAACAGCATGTCGCCTCCCTGCTGGGCTGTACAGTGCGATGAGCCCCGCCCCCCTTCCCTGCACCCTCCCACACATTCCCACGCACCTCCCCCTGCACTGCTGTGGGGGTCCGTGACCTGGCGGCGGGGCCTGGCGGCAGCTGCCATGGTCTCAGCTCCAGCACCGGCCCCCCTGCTCAGGATCACACATTCAAATATACCGGCATCACAGATCACCGATGCCGGTACATTTGAAAGTGCTGATGAGAAGCAGCGCAGCGCTGCTTCTCATCTTGCATGCTGTCTGAGCTCTCTTCAGCACAGCGGTGAAGTCACCACTGTGCTGATATGTCTAGAGCACAGACAGCGCGCGAACGTGCAGGAGCGGCGGGGATCGATGACGGGTGAGTATGTACTCCCTATGGGGTGGTGTTGTGTGTGTGTGTGTGTGTGTGTATATGCGGTGCACAGCCCAATGTGTGTGTGTGTATGTATGTTTCTGTATGCGGTGCACAGCCCGATGTGTGTGTATGCGGTGCAGAGCCTGATGTGGTGTGGGGTGCAGAGCCCGATGTGGTGTGGGGGGCAGAGCCCGATGTGGGGCTGTTATTTGCAATGCTGTAGTGTAGTGCGCTGCCCTGTAGTGCCCTGCCGTGCAGTGCGCTGCCGTGCAGTGCGCTGCCGTGCAGTGCGCTGCCGTGTAGTGTGCTGCCCTGTAGTGCGCTGCCCTGTAGTGTCCTGTAGTGTCCTGCCCTGTAGTGTCCTGCCCTGTAGTGTCCTGTAGTGTCCTGCCCTGTAGTGTCCTGTCCTGTAGTGTCCTGTACTGTGCTGCCCTGTAGTGTCCTGTAATGTGCTGCCCTGTAGTGTCCTGTCCTGTAGTGTCCTGTAATGTGCTGCCCTGTAGTGTGCTGCCCTGTAGTGTCCTGTAGTGTCCTGCCCTGTAGTGTCCTGTCCTGTAGTGTCCTGTAATGTGCTGCCCTGTAGTGTCCTGTCCTGTAGTGTCCTGTAATGTGCTGCCCTGTAGTGTCCTGTCCTGTAGTGTCCTGTAATGTGCTGCCCTGTAGTGTCCTGTCCTGTAGTGTCCTGTAATGTGCTGCCCTGTAGTGTCCTGTCCTGTAGTGTCCTGTAATGTGCTGCCCTGTAGTGATCTGTCCTGTAGTGTCCTGTAATGTGCTGCCCTGTAGTGTCCTGTAATGTGCTGCCCTGTAGTGTCCTGTCCTGTAATGTGCTGCCCTGTAGTGCCCTGTAGTGTGCTGCCCTGTAGTGTCCTATAGTGTCCTGCCCTGTAGTGTCCTGTAATGTGCTGCCCTGTAGTGTCCTGTCCTGTAGTGTCCTGTAATGTGCTGCCCTGTAGTGTCCTGTAATGTGCTGCCCTGTAGTGTCCTGTAATGTGCTGCCCTGTAGTGTCCTGTCCTGTAGTGTCCTGTAATGTGCTGCCCTGTAGTGTCCTGCCCTGTAGTGCCCTGTAGTGTGCTGCCCTGTAGTGTCCTGTAGTGTCCTGCCCTGTAGTGTCCTGTCCTGTAGTGTCCTGTAATGTGCTGCCCTGTAGTGTCCTGTCCTGTAGTGTCCTGTAATGTGCTGCCCTGTAGTGTCCTGTCCTGTAGTGTCCTGTAATGTGCTGCCCTGTAGTGTCCTGTCCTGTAGTGTCCTGTAATGTGCTGCCCTGTAGTGTCCTGTCCTGTAGTGTCCTGTAATGTGCTGCCCTGTAGTGATCTGTCCTGTAGTGTCCTGTAATGTGCTGCCCTGTAGTGTCCTGTAATGTGCTGCCCTGTAGTGTCCTGTCCTGTAATGTGCTGCCCTGTAGTGTGCTGCCCTGTAGTGTCCTATAGTGTCCTGCCCTGTAGTGTCCTGCTCTGTAGTGTGCTGTCCTGTAGTGTCCTGTAATGTGCTGCCCTGTAGTGTCCTGTCCTGTAGTGTCCTGTAATGTGCTGCCCTGTAGTGTCCTGTCCTGTAGTGTCCTGTAATGTGCTGCCCTGTAGTGTCCTGTCCTGTAGTGTCCTGTAATGTGCTGCCCTGTAGTGTCCTGTCCTGTAGTGTCCTGTAATGTGCTGCCCTGTAGTGTCCTGTCCTGTAGTGTCCTGTAATGTGCTGCCCTGTAGTGTCCTGTCCTGTAGTGTCCTGTAATGTGCTGCCCTGTAGTGATCTGTCCTGTAGTGTCCTGTAATGTGCTGCCTTGTAGTGTCCTGTAATGTGCTGCCCTGTAGTGTCCTGTCCTGTAATGTGCTGCCCTGTAGTGTCCTGTCCTGTAGTGTCCTGTAATGTGCTGCCCTGCAGTGTCCTGCCCTGTAGTGTCCTGTAATGTGCTGCCCTGTAGTGATCTGTCCTGTAGTGTCCTGTAATGTACTACCTTGTAGTGTCCTGTAATGTGCTGCCCTGTACTGTCCTGTCCTGTAATGTGCTGCCCTGTAGTGTCCTGTCCTGTAGTGTCCTGTAATGTGCTGCCCTGCAGTGTCCTGCCCTGTAGTGTCCTGTAATGTGCTGCCCTGTAGTGATCTGTCCTGTAGTGTCCTGTAATGTGCTGCCTTGTAGTGTCCTGTAATGTGCTGCCCTGTAGTGATCTGTCCTGTAGTGTCCTGTAATGTGCTGCCTTGTAGTGTCCTGTAATGTGCTGCCCTGTAGTGTCCTGTCCTGTAATGTGCTGCCCTGTAGTGTCCTGTAATGTGCTGCCCTGCAGTGTCCTGCCCTGTAGTGATCTGCCGTGTAGTGTCCTGCCGTGTAGTGATGAGAGGTCAGTGCTGGGGCAGAATATACTGACAGGGAATGTGTGTGCAGGGGGCGGGCAGAGGGTGCGGCTGGACACTGGGGTGGGGCTGGACACTGAGGCCGGGAGGTGCCAGCTGTGACTGGGAGGTTTTGCTCAGGAAGTGGTCATGTTTGCTGGAGCTGAATGTAAACAAGAAGCTGCACAGAATAATGGTATAATTCAAGAGGAACAAAAGTTAGAAAACAAAAAATAACAATGTAGGGGTGATTAATATGACAATACAGCACAGATTAGCTTAAACTCAAACATTTTTGTTATGTCGGACAACCCCTTTAAGTCTGCTCTCTATCTGAAACTTAACCTTTTCAAAACTGAACTTCTTCTATTCCCTCCGTATTCTAAACTTCCTAAACCTGACATCTCCCTTTCTGTGTGCGGCACCACGATTACTCCTATGCAGCAGGCCCGCTGTCTGGGTGTTATACTTGACACCAATCTCTCCTTCACCTTCTATCTATAATCTTTTGCCTGCTGTTGTCGCCTGTATCTCAAGAACATCTCTAGAATCCACCCCTTTCTCTCCATGGAAATTACAAAAACCCTCACCGTGGCCCTGATCCACTCCCGCCTTGACTTTTGTAACTGTCTATTAATTGGTCTCCCCTTAACTAAATTCCTTCCTTTACAGACCATCTTTAATGCTGCAGCCAGGGTCACCTATCTGGCTAACCGTTACTTAGATGCTTCCACTCTGTGCCAGTCATTGCACTGGCTGCCCATATATCACAGGATCCAATTCAAATTGCTTATTCTCACTTACAAACCTCTCCACAGTGCGGCACCCCCCCCTACATCTCCACCCTCATCTCGGTCTATCACCCTACCCATTCTCTACGCTTTGCAGATGACATTCGACTAACATCCACACTAATCCGAACCTCAAACTCCCGTATCCAAGACTTCTCCTGAGCTGCACCAATTCTCTGGAATGCTCTACCCCAAGAAGCTAAGATGAATCACAACTTACTCAGCTTCAGACGCTCTCTAAAAACACATCTTATTAGGGTGGCCTATCACACTCCCTAGCCAAACTAAATTCACATAGTCCCTCCACAACTTCTTAGAACATAACTCCCCGTCAAATTCCACCGCACCCAAAAGCATCTCAAAGTTTTGGCGGACTGGTTCAGGCAGCCTTTATCTATCCCCCATTTCCTTTAAGATGGCTGGATTATCATTCTAAATAAGTACTCTATCCACCCCATCACCTCATTGTAGATTGTAAGCTCTAACAAGCAGAATTGTCTTTTTCTTTTCTAATTGTATTTTCTATAACTGTTACTTGTTTGTATATGTTTATGTATATGATATGTATATGTATATGAGCCTCCTGAATTGTAAAGTGCTGCGGAATCTGTTGGCTCTATAGAAATAAAGATTTATTACTATTATTATTATTATTATTATTATTATAATGATCAGCTAAAGAATATGTCCACTGTGATATCTACCGTACTTTGTAACATATAAAGAAAGATATGTTTTTAATGTTTACCCTTTTATCTTTTTCCAAATGCATATTGCTAGTGCGATTGTGTTTCTCAAAATTTTGGTGTATATTTCTTTACATTTGTTACTTTTACCCTTTCAGGTTTATCCAACAGCTACACGAGCACTAGGTCTAGGAACATGCAGTGGGATGGCTCGTGTCGGGGCATTAATTACACCATTTATTGCACAGGTATTTTTTTTTATGAGAAGGCGGCAAAAACATTTTGGTAATTTCCCTCAAATGTTTTAATTATTAATCCTGAAGATTTTGGGTCATCTGTATAGTTTTAATAAGTGACAGCACGCGTTAGATACAGCAATAGTCAACAGTGTTGGCTAGATCCATTCCTAATCTAGTGAGTTTAGAGGAAGTGCAAATGCCACCTAATGACTGCAGTTGCAAGAAACAATGCTTGGCCAGAATTAATTTTTTCCAATCCAATCCTTTGTTACTCTTGTGGATAATATACTGCTGACAGTTCCTTGTTTCTCTTATCCATGGCAACATCCGGGTATATGAAAATACAGTTGAAACCAGAAGTAGTTTACATACACTATCTAAAAAGACACATATCCATGTTTTTCTCACGATCTGAAATTAAATCAGAATAAACCTTTCCCATTTTAGGTCAATTAGGATTACCAAAATTACTTATATTTGACAAATACCAGAATAATAAGAGAGAAAGATTGTTTTAAGGCATTTTTATTACTTTCTGCAAAGTCAAAAGTTTACATTCATTTCATTAGTATTTGTTACCATTTCCCTTAAACTGTATGACTTGGGTCAAATGTTTTGGATATCCTTCCACAAGCTACTCACAATAGTTTGTAGGAATTTGGGCCCATTGCTCCTCACAGAACTGGTGTAACTGAGCCATGTTTGTAGGTCGCCTTGCTTGCACCTGCCTTTTCAGCTTTGCCCATAAAATTTAAATAAGACTGAGATTAGGGTTTTGTGATGGCCACTCCAAAACATTGATTTTATTATCCTTAAGCCACTTTGTAATCAGTTTGGCAGTATGCTTTGGTTCATTGTCCATTTGGAAGACCCATTTCTGCCCAAGCTTTAAGTTGCTGGCTGATGTCTTGAGATGTTGCTTCAGTATTGCCACATAATCTTCTTTCCTCATGATGCAATCTATTTTGTGAAGTGCACCTTTCCCTCCTGCTGCAAAACAACCCCACAACATGATGCTGCCACCCCTGTGTTTCAGAGCTGAGATGGTATTCTTAGGCTTCAAAGCTTCTCCCTTTTTCCTCCATATGTAACGATGGTCATTATGGCCAAATAGTTAAATTTTAGTTTTGTCCAAAGGACATGTCTCCAAACATTAAGGTCTTTGTTCCTGTGTGTATTTGCCAACATTAATCTGGCTTTTTCTTTTGGGGTAATGACTTCTTCCTGGCAGAGTGGCCTTTCAGCCCATGTTAATAAAGTACTCTTTTCACTGTGGATAATGTCACAATCTTACTTTCATGACTCACGGCTGTCAGTGTTCATTACATTTACCAGCTTCTGCCAGCATCTTGACAAGATCTTTTGCTTTTGTTCTTGGGTTGATATGCACATGTCTGACCAAAGCACATTCATGTCTGGTTCACAGAACCCATCTCTTTCCTGAGTGATATGATGGCTGGACATTCCCATTTTGTTTGTACTTGTGTATAATTGTTTGTACAGATAAATAAGGCACCTTTAGGTATCTGAAAATTGCACCTAAGGATGAACCAGACTTGTGCAAGTCCACAATTCTCTTCCTGAGATCTTGTCTGATTTCTATTGACTTTCCCATGATGCTACAGAAAGAAGCAGTGTGTTTCAGGTGTGCATTAAAATACATCCATGGGTGTCTCTAAGTAACTCAGATGTTGCCAATAAACCTATCAGAAGCTTCCAAAGACATGACATCATCATATGGGCTGTCACATATTGTTAAAGCCATAGTACTCTTAGTGTATGTAAATGTTTGACTTTGCGGAAAGTAATAAAAATGCCTTAAACATGCTCTCTCTCATTAGTCTGGTATTTGGCAAATATAAATAATTTTGGTAATCCTAATTGACCTAAAACGGGAAAGCTTTATTCTGATTTCATGTCAGATAGTGAGAAAAACATGCATAAGTGACTTTTTAGATAGTGTATGTAAACTTCTGGTTTCAACTGTAGTTGTCAGCCATATAAGCCTAATATTAAAAGGGAACATGTCACCAGTTTTGGAGCCTATACGCTTTGGCCACCACCTGTGGGCTATTATATACAGCATTCTAACATGCAGTACATAAAAGCCCAGGCCGCTGTGTAGAACATAAAAAAACACTTTATAGTACTCACCTAGGAGGTCGCTCCTGTGCAGACTGGTCAAATGAGTGGCACTCTTCTCCAGGACCAGCGCCTCCTCTTTCGGCCATCTTTGTTCTCCTTCTTCTGAAGCCTGGGTGCATGACGCGTCCTACGTCATGAACACTCGCACGGAGGTCCTGCTCAGGGAAGATCAAAGTATTGTAGTGCGCTTGCGCAGAACCTCAATACCGGCCTGTGTGCATGATGTAGGATGCATCATGCACGCCGGCTTCAGAAGAAGGAGGACCAAGATGGCCGAAAGATGAGGCGCCGGTCCCGGAGAACGGTGCCACTCATTTGACCAGTCTGCACCGGAGCGACCTCCTATGTGATTATTATAAAGTGTTATTTATGTTCTACACAGCGGCCTGGGCTCTTATATAGAGCAGGTTAGAATGCTGTATACAAGAGCCTACTGGAGATGGCTGCAGCTTAGAGGCCCCAAATCTGGTGACAAGTTCCCTTTAATGTGTCATTGTCATGTTACCTTCCTGTCCTACCTTAGATTGGGGACTGAGGCGGCAGTAGCTCACTGGTTGGCACAGTTGCTAGTACAATCATACAATACTCAGGAGTCTTGGGCACAGGTATTGTGATCTATAAGACTCTTGCTCAATACTGCTTGGGCGTTGCATGTCTCTCTCAGTAATTTACTGCCTAGTGTGTTATTGGCATCTCTAAACAATAAATTCAAGCCCATGGGGGAGAATTGAATTACAGTAACACTCTAAAGGGGGCTTTACACGCAACGATATCGCTAACGATATGATGTCGGGGTCACGGAATTCGTGACGCACATCCGGCATCGTTAGCGACGTCGTTGCATGTGACACCTATGAGCGAGTGTTAACGATCAAAATTACTCACCTAATCGTTGATCGTTGAAACGTCGTTCATTTCCCAAATATCGTTGCTGGTGCAGGACGCAGGTTGTTCGTTGTTCCTGTGGCAGCACACATCGCTACGTGTGACACCCCGGGAACGACGAACAACAACGTGCCTGCGTCCTGCCGGCAACGAGGTGGGCGTGTCGTTAATGCGGCTGGTCTCCGCCCCTCCGCTTCTATTGGCGGGCTGCTGTGTGACGTCGCTGTGACAGCGAACGAACCTCCCCCTTAAAAAAGAGGTTGTTCGCTGCCCACAGCGACGTCACTAGGAAGGTAAGTATGTGTGACGGGTACTAGCGATTTTGTCCGCCACTGGCAGCGATTTGCCCGTGACGCACAAAGGGCGGGGGAGGGTGCTTTCACGAGCGAAATCGCTGCGTGTAAAGCAGTCTTTAGTCTATAGTTGGACAATCTGTCCAGTGAAACCTCCACATTTTACACTCACTTTTACATTCACTCATGCCGATAGTGACCAATATTATCAAGTGTTACCTTCATTTACTTCCTAACTTCCACATGGTACTTGTCATCCGTTTTGTTTGTTTTTTTGTCTGTCCCCAGGTGATGCTTGAGTCTTCTATATATCTCACAGTATTGGTTTACAGTGGCTGCTGTGTACTGGCAGCATTGGCGTCTTGTTTCCTCCCTATTGAAACCAAAGGTCGAGGGCTTCAAGAGTCGAGCCACAGAGAATGGGGTCAAGAGATGGTGGGAAGAGGTGCACACAATTCCGGAGTCACTCTCTCAAACTCTGGCTCACAAGACTGACCCCCCAACTTTACCCTTTTGCTCACCCACCCACACACATATAGCCTTTCAGTCTCACATCTACCATTACATGGATGAATTAAAGAATGGACAGCGGTGACTAATGTGTTGCTAAAAAACAGCGCTACTATAGTAATAGGATAAAGGCACGTTTAAAGCATTCTGTAAAGGTTAACAACTGTTCAGTACTGATTTTAGAGGGGTAAAAATGGACTCCTAAAAGCCATTAATTTATAAAAACAGACAAATAACATGTTGTATTTTTAGCTCTTGCAACAAAAGCAGTAGTCAGCGCTGGGTGAAAATGACTCAGTTGCTTTGGATGTGCCATGGCTTCTGGATGCCGATGTGTTTGAGATCAACATTAGCAGCAGAGTATCCTAGCGAGAATGGCTGGATATTGCACAAGACCTTTTGCAATTTATATTAGTTCCATCTGGAGACAAATATGTTGGTACGTTGCATCCAAAGATAATTACCCTGATCTTTGATTTATAGAGTATAAACTTTTATGGAGCACTTACCTAATTAGACTGTCACTATATTTATTATCTCTAATAAATTATGTTGTATGCTAATACATTTACTGGAACATAATTTAGATTTGTGACACTGTGAAATATGCACACAGAATAGAGTAAATTAAGTGTACGTGTGTATATTTATACAGTATACGTGTAGATATAGATATATACGAGTATATATGCATATACTGTATACATGGTGGATATAAACAGTCCACACACCCTTGCTAAAATGTCATTTTTTTTTTGTAGAATCCATCTTTAATGTCACCCATAATCTGTACAATTTGATTGAAAAATAAACTGAAATCTTTTCGGGTGGACAAAGAAGAAAAATAGAGAACTAAACTAATGTGGTTGCATAAATATGCACACCCTTGAGATAGTGCATTGCTGAATTACCCTTTAAAATTAACAGCAGCATTCAGTCTTCCTGGTTGGGAGTCTATCAGCTTTTATATGCTTATAGTCTTATAGTCTATATGCTTTTCATCCTCAGCTTTTTAGCAGAGGCCTGAAGGTTTTGTTGCAAAATTTACTAGTATTTGGAACTGTTCATAATTATTTCCACCTTGACTAAAGCCGCAGTTCCAGCTGCTGAAAAAAAACAGCGCTAAAGGATAAAGCTATCTCCACAATGCTTCATTGTGGGTACGGTGTTCTTTTGGAACATATCTTTTGGAATCATGGCCAAAAAGTTCAGCCTTGGTTTCATCAGACCATAACACGTTTTCCCACATGCTTTTGGCAGACATGATGTAGGATTTGGTAAAACATAGTCAGGCTTGGATGTTTACTAGAGCTGAGCGGACCCAGACTTTAAAAGTTTCCCGGGTGCCGGGCCCAGGATTCCAGCTGTTTGATCCAGATCAGGCAGTTGAGAAGATATAAATAAAAATAAAAAAAAACAAGAATGAAGTGATCGCTTCATACTTACTTAGGCTCCGTTGCCGCTGTAAACTGCTCCAGTGCAGCTGTACGCTGCCTCTGCAGCCTCCGCTCATCATTGCTCTGCTTTCCCCACCCACCGGCCGGTCTGACCTCTGTGATTGGTTGCAATTAGACGTGCCCCCAGCTTGTGTGACCGTGTCTGACTCCAATCAGTCATCGCGGCTCATTCAGTAAACGGTCATGCTTTATGGCTGCTCGCTGTGACAGAGATGTAGCAGGGCTGGAATCGTCATGGGACCTCGTGTGGATTACGTTGGACCTGCAGGGGTGGTGAAAGAGGATGTGACTCCGGCCTTACATTGCGCTCACACGAGCTGTATGACTCGCACAAGTATCGGATCATATCACCCGGCGCCACCGTACACTCTCCAGACATGAGCGTGCAGCTGCACAGAAATACATGCAGATGCACTCTCCTGTCAGGAGAGTGTGCGGCTTCCGGGTGATGCGATGCGAGACTCGTGCAAGTGTGTGACTCCAGCCTTTTGATACACAGCAATGAAAAAGACAACTTATGATAAAGCCTGACAGCTGGGGGCTGCAGTCTGTAACTGTGGACTTTATCTGTGCAGATATCAGAATACTGGGAGACCCTACGCCGATTCATTTATTTTTATACCACGATACTGAGCCGCAGACAGTTGCCCTGCTTTCTCCACCCACAGGCCGTCCTCATGCCTGTGATTGGTTGCAGTCAGCTAAAGGACTTACCTGCCTAGCGACGTCGCTGTTGCCGGAAAACCGCCTCCTTTCTAAGGGGGCGGTTCATGCGGCGTCACTAAGCGGCAGCCCAATAGAAGCGGAGGGACAGAGATGAGTGGCCGTAACATCCTGGCCACCTCCTTCCTTCCTCATTGACAGCGGCCGCAGGTAATTTGTAGTTCGTCATTCCCGGGGTGTCATACGTAGCAATATGTGCTGCCTCGGGAACGACGAATAACCTGCGACCTCTACAATCAACGATTTTTTGAAAATGAACGACGTGTCAATGATCAACGATAAGGTGAGTATCTTTGATCGTTAACGGTCGCTCGTTGGTGTCACACGCAACGACGTCGCTAACGATGCCGGATGTGCGTCACGGAATCCGTGACCCCGGCGATATATCGTTAGAGATGTCATTGCGTGTGACAGGGCCTTAACACTCAAAGTGGGGGCGCAGCTAACTGCAACCAATAACATGCGCAGGTGGGCAGGGAAAACAGTGAATATTCAATGAGGGTTAATTGTCAGCTCCAGAAGGGAAAATGTGACCTTGAAGCAGCTTGCCGCCATGACGGATCTTCGGTGAGTACACCGCGCGCACTGATACCTCCCTATCGCCTTCTACCAACATTTTTAATCTCCGGATGGTTCCCATAGACCTATATGTGTAGCAGATTCCGGACCGGATCCTATTTTTTTTTTTTTTCTTTTTAAATTAGCAGAGATCTGCCGCTCCCGGTTTTCTGTGAGTCCACCCAGCTCTCATGTTTACCTCACAGGCCAGACACATGAAGAATACGGGAGATTGTTGTCCCATGGAGTACACAACAATACTTGCCATAAGTTATTGCAGCTCCTTTAATGTTGTTGTAGGCCTCTTAGCATCCTCCTAGACTAACTTTATTTTTATATTTTCATCAATTTTGGAGGGACATCCAGTTAGAGGTAATGTCACTGTTGTGCCAAATTTAAGCCACTTTTTTGATGACCATCTTCACAAGGTTTCATGGTGTATCTAATGCCTTGGGAAAAAAAAATCTCTTCCCTCCTTTTAACTGATAAATTTCAACAATGAGTTACATAGTACATCGTTACATAGGTTGAAAAAAGACCTAGGTCCATCTAGTTCAACCTTCTTCGACCAACTATACATTTTATCATTAAGTCATTTATAACCGACTGTTGTGTGTACTGAGGAAATCATCCAGCCCTTTTCTAAAAGCTGTTATAGTATCTGCCATTACTACCACTTGTGGTAGGGCATTCTACAGTCTCGCTGCTCTAACTGTAAAGAACCCTTTCCTATTTAGCTGCCGGAATCGCTTTTCTTCCATTTGCAGTGCCCCCTAATCCTTCGTTCCCTTTGCTGTGTTGTAAGCTGTTTATGGAGCTAGGCTTATGCTGAAAAATGCAACTAAGAAAATGTCAACAAAATAGTACTACACCAACTAAACTTTATATGTTTGTTTATCAGAATCATTTTAACTGATGGTAGCTGTGTACCGATTACTATTTAGGCTCCCTTCACACCAGTACTGGTTTTTCACCTATGGGTTTTGTATGGATGTGTAAAGGAGGCTTAAATGTAATTGGCTAATTCTGAACACAGCCACATCCCCAATTATATAAAGGTGTTTACATTTATTAAAGCACATAATTTTAGTTTTTTGTTTTTTTTATTTTCCCCTTCAAAATAATTTCAGTTTGTTTTTTCAAACAGATATGTACAGATTATGCATGACATTAAAGGTGAAAAAAAAATCATAATATTTTTTGTATGATTTTTTTTTAAATGACAAAAGTGTGGGATTTTAACAAGGGAGTATAGACTTTAAATCCACTGTATATTCACCAGCTCCAAAAGTACTCCGTAGTGCCTGGATCTACTAATGCCAGGATCTGGCCAAATTATTTGCAGCAATCAATATATTTAGTAGACCCTGACTATGTTTGGTGCAATGCCCATCATATAATTCCAGCGTTCTCTGCGGTATTCAGAATCCACTTGGATGCCAAGATGGAAGAATTTCTGACACTAAAATATGATGTTAAGAATACTGATCTTTAAACAAGAAAGAAAATGAACCATACCACTTCATACTAATGGTCTAGCCCACGTTAGCTAGCAACTGGGCTTGAATCAATGCTTGTTTCTGCCTGGCACTGTACGTGTGATGTCAGCAGACGCAGCAGAACAGACAGAAAAGTGAATGTTAGTGTGTCTGAATGTACAGACTTTTGATGAATGCACTTAAATGTTTGAACGTCTCTGTAAGATGCTTGTTGTATGACCTGTTCTGTCTTCAATGCCTTGTTGACTTGGATTTTACTGTAAGTTGAATATTTTATGTTGAATAAAACTTTTACAATAACCCCGGGGTGTTAAAGAGTGCTTTTTGTTTAGTTCATTTTTCCCTCCGATAGCCCCACAGACAAAGTTATGTTGCATTGCACTAAAGATGAACAAGTGAGTTTAGCATATATACTCAATGATCACCACATATGCTAGTTCTATGTTTGGATATTGTCATGTTTGATGATGATGAAGCTTATGAAGCTGGATCCCTTCACTGAGGCTGACAAAATCAGCGGTCATTATCCAATTAAATGCTCAGCTAATCTTAAGTAACCCTATAACAATGTAATCAATAGGCCACTCACAACTTACTATAAATCTACGTAGACACCATTATATTTTCAATCTAAATTCTCTTTGTGGAAATAACTGAAATCACAACGGCAACTTTAGGATGCACGTTATTCAGTTGAGCTGTTCAGATGACCTCTTTTGTATATTGCCTGAATGTGAGAAAAATTGGAGCGCGCAATATTCCCTCCATATTTGGGATGAAGGCCGCCCATTCAAATCTATTAGTGCACAAAAACTATCGGATCCCAAACAGATCAACCATTTAGAATCCAATTTTTACGTATACTTTGCCATTTTGAACATCGGAAACTGATTTTTGAAAATTTTATTTACTGATTTCTAAAAATGAATGCCATATAGATTGCACATGGATGCCAATACAGATGACAAATTATCCAGGTTTTTTTTGGATTGCAATCAGAAAAATTTTTTTTTATGCTTTGAACTTATAATAATATAATATAATAAGTTTTATTTCTATAGCGCCAACATATTCCGCAGCGCTTTACAATTAAGAGGGGACATGTACAGACAATATGAGACTATACAAAATAACAAAATTATGCCGTGAATGCCGAACAGTGTGTTGTCTGCCGGGTGCTCGGGTTCGGCATATTGCGGATCGGATAGACAGATTGCTGGGTGGGGCTGGGGAAAACCCAGCGGTCATGGTGCACATTGGTACTAATGACAAAGTTAGAGGCAGGTGGAAGGTCCTTAAAATGATTACAGGGAACTAGGAGAGAAGCTGAAGTCCAGGACCTCCAAGGTGGTGTTTTCAGAAATACTACCGGTGCCACGAGTGTCACTAGAAAGACAGCGGGAGCTTAGGGAGATACAGTGCCTACAAGTAGTATTCAACCCCCTGCATATTTAGCAGATTTGATAAGATGCAAATAAGTTAGAGCCTGCAAACTTCAAACAAAAGCAGGATTTATTAACAGATGCATAACTCTTACAAACCAACAAGTTATGTTGCTCAGTTAAATTTTAATACATTTTCAACATAAAAGTGTGGGTCAATTATTATTCAACCCCTAGGTTTAATATTTTGTAGAATAACCCTTGATTGCAATTACAGCTAATAATCGTCTTTTATAAGACCTGATCAGGCCGGCACAGGTCTCTGGAGTTATCTTGGCCCACTCCTCCATGCAGATCTTCTCCAAGTTATCTAGGTTCTTTGGGTGTCTCATGTGGACTTTAATCTTGAGCTCCTTCCACAAGTTTTCAATTGGGTTAAGGTCAGGAGACTGACTAGGCCACTGCAACACCTTGATTTTTTCCCTCTTGAACAAGGCCTTGGTTTTCTTGGCTGTGTGCTTTGGGTCGTCTTGTTGGAAGATGAAATGACGACCCATCTTAAGATCCTTGATGGAGGAGCGGAGTTTCTTGGCCAAAATCTCCAGGTAGGCCGTGCTATCCATCTTCCCATGGATGCGGACCAGATGGCCAGGCCCCTTGGCTGAGAAACAGCCCCACAGCATGATGCTGCCACCACCATGCTTGACTGTAGGGATGGTATTCTTGGGGTCATATGCAGTGCCATCCAGTCTCCAAACGTCACGTGTGTGGTTGGCACCAAAGATCTCGATCTTGGTCTCATCAGACCAGAGAACCTTGAACCAGTCTGTCTCAGAGTCCTCCAAGTCATCATGAGCAAACTGTAGATGAGCCTTGACATGACGCTTTGAAAGTAAAGGTACCTTATGGGCTCGTCTGGAACAGAGACCATTGCGGTGGAGTACGTTACTTATGGTATTGACTGAAACCATTGTCCCCACTGCCATGAGAGCTTCCCGGAGCTCCTTCCTTGTTGTCCTTGGGTTAGCCTTGACTCTTCGGACAAGCCTGGCCTCGGCACGAGTGGAAACTTTCAAAGGCTGTCCAGGCCGTGGAAGGCTAACAGTAGTACCATAAGCCTTCCACTTCCGGATGATGCTCCCAACAGTGGAGACAGGTAGGCCCAACTCATTGGAAAGGGTTTTGTACCCCTTGCCAGCCTTGTGACCCTCCACGATCTTGTCTCTGATGGCCTTGGAATGCTCCTTTGTCTTTCCCATGTTCACCAAGTATGAGTGCTGTTCACAAGTTTGGGGAGGGTCTTAATTAGTCAGAAAAGGCTGGAAAAAGAGATAATTAATCCAAACATGTGAAGCTCATTGTTCTTTGTGCCTGAAATACTTCTTAATACTTTAGGGGAACCAAACAGAATTCTTGTGGTTTGAGGGGTTGAATAATAAATGACCCTCTGAATAAACTTTTCACAATTTTAAAAAAAAATAAAAAAAGAAATAACATTCATTTTTGCTGCAGTGCATTTCACACTTCCAGGCTGATCTACAGTCCAAATGTCACAATGCCAAGTTAATTCCGAATGTGTAAACCTGCTAAATCTGCAGGGGGTTGAATACTACTTGTAGGCACTGTAAATACGTGGCTTAGAAATTGGTGCAGGAAGGAAGGGTTCGGGTTCATGGAGAACTGGGCTGACTTCTCAGTCGGCTACAGGCTCTACGGTAGGGACGGGCTGCACCTCAATGGGGAATGTGCAGCTGTGCTGGGGGAGAAAATGGTCAGACAGATGGAGGAGCTTTTAAACTAGGATCTAGGGGGAGGGAGGGTAGTGGAGCAAAAAAGGGGATAGATAGAGCAGATAGAGACATTGAGATGGTAGGGGTCAATGAAGGATTAGGGGGGGATGGGACATGCAAGTAACATAGGGAGGCTAGGAGTAATAAAGGTGTTAATAGTATTAAATGTCTACTGGCAAATGCAAGAAGTCTTGCAAACAAAATGAATGAATTGGAGACTCTTATGTCAACCATGGATTATGATGTGGTGGGCATTATGGAAACCTGGCTGGATGAAAGCCATGACTGGGTGACAAACATACAGGGTTATAGTACATTTAGGAGGGACAGGAAAGACAAAAAAGGTGGTGGGGTGTGTATGTTTATCAAATCTAACATAAAACCTGTGTTGAATGATGACATTGGGGGGAACTGCAACAATGTAGAGTCAGTATGGGTAAATGTACATGGGGAGGGGAATAATGGAAAAATGCTAATTGGAGTTTGCTATAAGCCTCCTAACATACCTGAACAAATAGAGGGTGAAATGCTGGAACAAATTGAAAAGGCAGCTAATAATAATAATCGGGTTCTTATTATGGGGGATTTCAACTATCCAGACACACAGTGGGACATAGAATCTTCTGGTTGTGCTAAAAGCTGTAAATTCTTATCTACCATTCAAGACCATTTCCTCTCTCAGATGGTAGATGAACTGTCGAGGGGAGATAATTTGCTAGATTTGGTCCTGTCAAATAGACCGGAGACAATTTCAGATCTACAGGTCCGGGAGCACTTGGGCACCAGCGATCATAATATGGTAAGCTTCAACGTAATATTCAATAGAACATTTCAAAGGGGAAATGCTAAAACCTGGAATTTTAGGAAAGCTGATTTCAACAAATTAAGGGAAGAGCTTAAATGTGTAGATTGGGACAAAGTCATGGTAACTGGGGATACTGAACATAAATGGGGAAAGTTTAAGAATATATTGCTAGAGTCCTGTAAAAAACTTATACCCTCTGGTAATAAAACGTCCCGGAATAAAAAGAAACAACTATGGATAAATAAGACTGTACAAAGTATAATAAAACAAAAACAAAGGGCGTTTAAGATCTTGAAGGCTGAGAATACAGAAATAGCATTTCAGGAGTATAAAGATATCAATAGGCAATGCAAAAAAATAAATCAAACAAGCAAAACTAGCTACTGAAACAAAAATCGCCAATGACATTAAAATAAATCCCAAAATCTTTTATAAATACATTAATGCCAAAAGGAAAACAAAGGATAGTATTGGCCCCTTAAAATATAATAACAAGTTAGTTATAGAGGACAAACAAAAGACTGAGATATTAAATAGGCATTTCTCATCTGTGTTCACCAAGGAACTGACTGTACCAGGCATCATTCAACAAGTGAAAAATCAAAGGTCACCACCCAATATAATTAATTTAACACAAGAAGAAGTACACCTACGTCTGAGTAAATTAAACATTGACAAATCCCCAGGGCCAGATGGCATTCATCCACAAATATTGAGGGAATTGAGCTCCGTTATTGACAGACCGCTGTATCTCATCTTTTTAGACTCGCTTGTAACAGGGTTGGTGCCTCAGGATTGGAGGATTGCTGATGTGGTACCGATATTTAAGAAAGGTAAGAGGGTAGATCCAGGCAACTACCGTCCAGTAAGCCTGACATCAGTAGTATGCAAAGTTTTTGAGGGCATATTAAGGGATGACATGCAAAAATATGTTGCAGAAAATAATATAATAACTGACAGACAGCATGGATTCATGAAAGATAAATCGTGTCTAACCAACCTGTTGGGGTTCTATGAGGGGGTAAGTGCAAACCTGGATATTGGTAATGCAGCTGATGTGATTTATTTGGACTTTGCAAAGGCATTTGATAATGTACCACATAATAGCCTTATACTAAAGCTCCAGAAGCAAGGACTAGGGGAAACTATATGCAACTGGGTAAGGAATTGGCTAAAAGATAGGAAACAAAGAGTAGTCATAAATGGAACATTCTCTAAATGGGCCATAGTCAGCAGTGGGGTGCCGCAGGGATCTGTGCTAGGACCAATTCTTTTTAATCTCTTTATTAATGACCTTGTGGATGGGATTGATAGTAAAGTGTCAGTCTTTGCTGATGACACCAAACTATATAGGATATTAAAAACTGACCTTGATAGTATAATATTACAAAAAGATCTGGATAAGATGTCAGAATGGGCAGATACTTGGCAAATGAGATTTAATGTTGATAAATGTAAAGTAATGCACCTAGGACGGAGTAATCCTATAACTACGTATACATTAAATGGAAGTAAAATCGGGACTACAGAACAGGAGAAGGACTTGGGTATTCTCATTACAAATAAGCTGAGCAGCAGCACTCAATGTCAAGCAGCAGCTGCAAAAGCAAACAAGATTCTAGGGTGTATAAAAAGAGAGATTAGATCCCGGGATCCCAACGTATTGTTACCCCTCTATAAATCACTTGTAAGGCCACATCTGGAATATGGGATTCAGTATTGGGCTCCACATTTTAAAAAGGACATTCAAACGTTAGAGTCAGTTCAAAGGTGGCTAACTAGACTACTACAAGGAATGGAGGCCTCCCATATGATGACAGGTTGAAAAAGTTAGATATGTTTAGCTTAGAAAAAAAGACGTCTCAGAGGAGATCTCATTTATATGTATAAATACATGTGGTCAATATAAAGGACTGGCACATGACTTATTTCTTCCGAAGACAATACTAAGGACCAGGGGGCATTCACTGCAAGTGGAAGAAAAGCGATTCCGACAGCTAAATAGGAAAGGGTTCTTTACAGTTAGAGCAGTCAGACTGTGGAATGCCCTACCACAAGAGGTAGTAATGGCAGATACTATAACAGCTTTCAAAAAAGGGCTGGATGATTTCCTCAGTACACAAAACATTGTTGGTTATAAATGACTTTGTGACCAAATGTAGAACTGGTGGAAGAAGGTTGAACTAGATGGACCTAGGTCTTTTATCAACTTTAGTAACTATGTAACTATGTAAAATTAAGATACAGTTAGGTCCAGAAATATTTGGACAGTGACACAATTTTAGCGAGTTGGGCTCTGCATGCCACCACATTGGATTTGAAATGAAACCTCTACAACAGAATTCAAGTGCAGATTGTAACGTTTAATTTGAAGGTTTGAACAAAAATATCTGATAGAAATTGTAAGAATTGTACACATTTCTTTACAAACACTCCACATTTTAGGAGGTCAAAAGTAATTGGACAAATAAACCAAACCCAAACAAAATATTCTTATTTTCAATATTTTGTTGCGAATCCTTTGGAGGCAATTACTGCCTTAAGTCTGGAACCCATGGACATCACCAAACGCTGGGTTTCCTCCTTCTTAATGCTTTGCCAGGCCTTTACAGCCGCAGCCTTCAGGTCTTGCTTGTTTGTGGGTCTTTCCGTCTTAAGTCTGGATTTGAGCAAGTGAAATACATGCTCAATTGGGTTAAGATCTGGTGATTGACTTGGCCATTGCAGAATTTTCCACTTTTTTGCACTCATGAACTCCTGGGTAGCTTTGGCTGTATGCTTGGGGTCATTGTCCATCTGTAATATGAAGCGCCGTCCGATCAACTTTGTGGCATTTGGCTGAATCTGGGCAGAAAGTATATCCCGGTACACTTCAGAATTCATCCGGCTACTCTTGTCTGCTGTTATGTCATCAATAAACACAAGTGACCCAGTGCCATTGAAAGCCATGCATGCCCATGCCATCACGTTGCCTCCACCATGTTTTACAGAGGATGTGGTGTGCCTTGGATCATGTGCCATTCCCTTTCTTCTCCAAACTTTTTTCTTCCCATCATTCTGGTACAGGTTGATCTTTGTCTCATCTGTCCATAGAATACTTTTCCAGAACTGAGCTGGCTTCATGAGGTGTTTTTCAGCAAATTTAACTCTGGCCTGTCTATTTTTGGAATTGATGAATGGTTTGCATCTAGATGTGAACCCTTTGTATTTACTTTCATGGAGTCTTCTCTTTACTGTTGACTTAGAGACAGATACACCTACTTCACTGAGAGTGTTCTGGACTTCAGTTGATGTTGTGAACGGGTTCTTCTTCACCAAAGAAAGTATGCGGCGATCATCCACCACTGTTGTCATCCGTGGACGCCCAGGCCTTTTTGAGTTCCCAAGCTCACCAGTCAATTCCTTTTTTCTCAGAATGTACCCGACTGTTGATTTTGCTACTCCAAGCATGTCTGCTATCTGTCTGATGGATTTTTTCTTTTTTTTCAGCCTCAGGATGTTCTGCTTCACCTCAATTGAGAGTTCCTTAGACCGCATGTTGTCTGGTCACAGCAACAGCTTCCAAATGCAAAACCACACACCTGTAATCAACCCCAGACCTTTTAACTACTTCATTGATTACAGGTTAACGAGGGAGACGCCTTCAGAGTTAATTGCAGCCCTTAGAGTCCCTTGTCCAATTACTTTTGGTCCCTTGAAAAAGAGGAGGCTATGCATTACAGAGCTATGATTCCTAAACCCTTTCTCCGATTTGGATGTGAAAACTCTCATATTGCAGCTGGGAGTGTGCGCTTTCAGCCCATATTATATATATAATTGTATTTCTAAACATGTTTTTGTAAACAGCTAAAATAACAAAACTTGTGTCACTGTCCAAATATTTCTGGACCTAACTGTACCAGGAGGAGTGAGGGCCGTGCTCGTAAGTTTACAGTCTATGAGGAAATAGGGGAGACACAAAAGGTGAATGGGGGGGGGAGAAAAAATTAGCCATATAGTTAGTATAGGACAGTGAATTTGTTAATGATAACAACTCTGATGGTCTAGGGTTGAAGATTATTTCCATCACAGCCATTGCAACGAAGCTTCCATTACTTTGCTACATAGCTTTCATAATGAAACTCCAATTCACATATAAAGGAATTACAAAAACAGGGTAACACATCCCCGCTTGGTTGTTTTCCAGTGTCCTGGTGGTCAATACCAAGAAATGGATATTCCTTTCTCAGCCATAAATAGCTGACAAATGAATAGTCCTTTAATTGGTGACCCTACTGTTTTATGGTGGTAAAAAGATATCATTCTTCTAAAATAATTGAGTAGTTAACTACTACTAAAATCTGTAATGAAAACCACAGGACCCTCTCTGTGTCGCTGTAGCCCTGCTCCTCCTTATTTGGACATTACATGAATTGTGCCTGCCAATCACTTGGTGCTGTTTGCATACTTTAGGCAACATTCCAAATAGACGTGTCCGACCAAGCTCAATTCACTTGTATTAAAAGGCAATGCTTGTCTAGTTGTCACTTATTGCTTGTATGCAAATCCCATACTTGCTGTTTCATGACCTCCTGCTCTCACCACCGGCACCAGAGAATCCTGACAGCATGCAGTGCAGGCTCTGTAAGAATTCAGAAATCTGCAGTCATATAGATTGACTGCAGACTTTCACACAAACCTGGACAACCCCTTTAATGTTCTAAACATAAGTACAAATGTAGTACCCCTACATGCATCACGTAATCTTCCAAGTTATAGATCGTTACATATCTACATGATCAGAACCAATATAAGCATAAGAATACATAACCAGAACAAAAAGCACTAAAGAAATACATCTCCAGAACCTCCAGCAGTACAGAATTACATCACTAGAATCCCCTTGTGTACAGAAAAAAATAACCAGAACTCCCATCAATACAGGAATACATAATGAAAACCATCTTCAAATCATGAGCATATCACTAGAACCACCATCACTACATGAATACATCAACAGAATGACCATCAGTTCAGAAATAAATCACTAAAACCACCATTATTACAGAAATACATAAGCAGAATCACCATTAGTACAGAAATATATTACCAGAACCACCATCATTACATAAATAAATCACCAGAACTACCATCAGTACATGAATGCAATCACCAGAACCACCATTAGTACATTAATACAGTACAAGGACCACCATTAGTATATGAGTAAATCACCAGAACCACTATTAGTACATGAATACATTACCAGGACCACAATTTGTACATGAATTCAGCACCAGAACCACTATCAGTTTATGGTACCTCAATTGTAATATCCAATCAAATGTATAGACATTTGTATCGCAAAAATACAACTCCCACTAGGTCCTTAACAATAGGCTAAGGTAATTCTCTTTCTTTTCTTCATCTTGTCCAGATGCCATGATCACTTTTCACATCTACAGCTCATCTCTGCAAACATCCATCTTCTCAAGTCTTCTGCAGCATATGCCGGCATGATGTCCTTAAAAATAACTCTCTTTGCTCTCCATACTGTGTTCTCACTCATCCCTCCCCACATCGCTCCTTCATACAGTTTTTTCAAGTTCACCCCCATCTATTACAATAACACATTTCAGTATCTTCAACTTCATTCAAGTGCTTACCACACTAACAAATGATCTTTGCCAATGAGGCGCATTCAAGAGACGTCAGTAGCATGATCAAATGACCTGACCATACAGCTGATGTCACACTGATCGGGAAGTGCAGGTGGTCAGGGACTTAATTGTACTTGTGTCTGAAAAAACGTGGGTACAATTGATTGCTGGGAGTCTTCACCTTGACAATTGGCTCAGAGAACACTCAAATCCCACTACGGGGAATGCAAAATGCAGACATCTCGGACTACTGCATCAGGGGTCTGATGGTGCCCTCCTGCCAGCTGTGCCTAGGGCAAATGCCCCAAGTGTTCCCCATAGATATGCCCCTAGGGAATGTCTATGTAAAAAACTAATAGCAAAGCTATGTGGACACACCTATCTAGTAAAAATAATGGTAAGACAGTCATTTATTTATTATTTAAGAATTAGGGCAGTATTCCTAATGGGACGAGACAGGGGGGCATCACCTGTCCATTCCTTTATATTTTCCCTATGGTGCTTATGGAATCCCTTGCAAATGCCCTAAGGAAAAATTGATTCATTAATGGTATAAAATATGGAGATGGGAGCAAAAATTATTTTTGTTTACTGATGATCTTATTTATTTAACCTTCTGAAGTGTAGGACTTCCAGTGTTCCTAAAAGTTTGAAGAGTTTAATAGTATTGGTAACTTTAAAGCCGATGTCCAGAAATCTTATAGCCCAAACATTACATTTGACATAATGAAGCCCAATGACTCTATTCGGCTTTACCTTATGACAGAGGTCCTGCATTAAATATTTTGTTATTAAAATACCTTTGGATCTGAGTGAAAGCATTAACCTTCATTACAACCGCTGGTGATTGTGACGACATGGACTCTGTCAGTGCCTAGCATTGGTTAAGTTTCTTAAAATTCAGCCAGACATGATGATAGTTTGTTTATAAACGGGGAATAAGCCTCTCACTGTTTCTACTAGACTCTTAAGGCCCCGTCACACTAAGCAACATCGCTAGCAACATCGCTGCTAACGAACAACTTTTGTGACGTAGCAGCGATGTTGCTAGTGATGTTGCTGTGTGTGACATCCAGCAACTACCTGGCCCCTGCTGTGAGGTCGTTGGTTGTTGCTGAATGTCCTGGGCCATTTTTTAGTTGTTGCTGTCCTGCTGTGAAGCACAGATCGCTGTGTGTGACAGAGAGGCAGCAACAACTAAATGTGCAGGCAGCAGGAGCCGGCTTCTGCGGACACTGGTAACCACGGTAAACATCGGGTAACCAAGAAGCCCTGTCCTTGGTTACCCGATATTTACCTTCGTTACCAGCCTCCTCTGCTCTCACTGTCAGTGCCGGCTCCTGCTCATGTAGCTGCAGGACACATCAGGTAATTAACCCGATGTGTACTGTAGCTAGGAGAGCAAGGAGCCAGCACTAAGCAGTGTGCGCGGCTCCCTGCTCTCTGCACATGTAGCTACAGCACACATCGGGTAATTAACCCGATGTGTGCTGTAACTAGGAGAGCAGCGAGCCAGGGCTAAGCGGTGTGCGCTGCTCCCTGCTCTGTGCACATGTATCTGCAGCACACATCGGGTAATTAACCCGATGTGTGCTGTAACTAGGAGAGCAGGGAGCCAGCGCTAAGCGGTGTGCGCTGCTCCCTGCTCTCTGCACGTGTAGCTGCGTGCGCTGGTAACCAAGGTAAATATCGGGTTGGTTACCCGATATTTACCTTAGTTACCAAGCGCAGAATCTTCCACGCGGCGCTGCTGGCTGGGGGCTGGTCACTGGTTGCTGGTGAGCTCACCAGCAACTCGTGCAGCGACGCTCCAGCGATCCCTGCCAGGTCAGGTTGCTGGTGGGATCGCTGGAGCGTCGCAGTGTGACATCTCACGAGCAACCTCCTAGCAACTTACCAGCGATCCCTATCAGGTTGGATCGTTGTTGGGATCGATGGTAAGTTGTTTAGTGTGACTGGGCCTTTAGGAGTCTAGTGTTAAAGTTCTTGTTGACTCATGTAATTGCCTTGGCCAGTGAAGGTCAGATCCCGAGACAAATCAATTTTTGCGAACCTCCCATTGTATTACTATGTGTATTTCTAGATACGATGTAACTTAGCTGCCTCTCCCTTATCTCTGCCAGAGACCATTACTACTAGGGATATTTTGTATACGGCTTAAAATCTAGCCAATAAGTGCCCAGTCTTATCCACCAATCGTGAAGACCCCAATGGTCTGAATGGAGAGCTCAGGGGTATAAGAAGGAGGACTATCCATTGCTCAGGTAGAGTCATGCTACATGATACCAATCTAGGATCTGCAAATCCGATTGGCAAGCCATAACCGAACCTGGATTATACTACTACATGGACTTTTGTGTTTTTGTTTTTTTTTTTTTTGTTTTGTTTTTTTTTTGTTGTTTTGTTTTTTTGTTTTTATGGACTTCAGCATCGAATGCAAGGATTCGGCTGAGCTATCAAGGACTACCTAAGGAAGGAATCCAGCTTGGAACAATCCAGTCACCTGACTACAGGCTTTGCGGTCCTCAGACAGCTTCCTAAATCTGGCGTTATTCCATTCTCGGTGGTTGCCCGCCGAAAGCGGGGTGCTGCTGGTTTGGAGTAAGTAGCCCTGGAAGCTCTAAGGCACGGACATTCTAATCCCTGGTGAGCCAGTGGAAGGGTGAGAAACTGTTGCCGGTTACATTTTTTGGTTTTGCTGGTTATGTGTTATGTGCCGTTAATTGTTTGGGGATCCAATGAAGTCTTAATATTGTGATTCCCTCACCCTGTGTTGTCTGATTAGTGTTCCGCCCATGGTTAAGGAGGTCGGGCGTTCAGTTGGGGTGAACCCTGGGCCATGCTGTCTTTCTAAAGGCGGCCGGGCCAGCGGACAAGAGCACCCACTGACCGCCGTGTCTCCACACTATTTACTGCTAAAATAAAGAAGTATTGTAGTTCAGGCAAATAAAAAAATGGAAGTTTCGTAAATACATATTACACCTGTTATAAAATAGGCAGACCTCACATGTACAGGTTGGTTGCTAAATCTTCTAGCTACTTTGTCTAAATTAGGAGCTAATTGATTGGAGATTACTTCTTTATATAATGGTAGGAAAGACACTTATCTTGGCGATGGATAGGACAGCTAGAGGGGATATGGAGGAGGCTGTTTGTCTTTTTTTTATAAGTGTAATTTCACTAATTTGCTGATAATTTATGGAAAGTAAATGATAACTATTTTTTAATTCAATGCATTTTTTTGAATCTGTGTTGCCAATAGTTAAATTTGATTTTGTTAGGTTCTTCTACAGGTCCTCTAGGACTAATAAGTTGCAGGCTCTAGATTAGCAATTTAGCATTTATTCAGTAAACTTAATATGTCTGACTATCTTTTTATCAGTACTATTGAATCAAGATTAGGTACCTGTGTACCCACACTGCTGGAATTGCACTGGCAGTGAATATAAGTGTTTTTATTTCAATAGGGGACAAACACTCAGATTCAGAAGGGGTTGTCTGAATAGTAGACAACACCTTTAATTAAGTCTTTATGGTTGGCTTTTTTTTGAGAGACCAGATCTTTGAATGGCCCTTCCCATCATTCTGAATTCAAAAATACACTTAAAATGTAGATCACTCTTATGATGTTGATAAAAAAAAAACAAGTATATTTTTGGATATAATGCAAAAAATATAACCTTTTAATAAAAAGAACATATTTTGTAATCCGTACAGATTCTAAATAATTAGCATTGACAAAATAGTTGGTTGTTCATCAGTAAGTCAATAATACAATTCAATGTCAATGAAATCTAGCTTGTTCCAATCTCAACAAAGAACTAGTTGATTTATTAGTTGTTGCTATTGACGCATACAACATTTAGTCAAATTACATTAGTGGTATTGTTTCTACCAAATTAGGAGAATAGATTTTGGCCTAGGTATGAGAAGTTGAAGAGGAATGATCCTGCATGATGTATATGTGAGAATATGAATATGGTAATGGTTTTGGGTGTATTGAAAGATTGACAGGGTTTAATTTACCTGTAGCATAATTAGTATGCCAGAATTTTTATTTATTTTTCATTTATTAATGAAAAGAGACAAATTGCAATATGTTAGCTGCATCCTAGTGTTAAGTAGATGTTTATGTGTCTAAGTTGCCACTTTAATAGCAAAGTTCTGAATTTAGATCAGCAATGGAAAATCCATCTCCTAATCCAGATAAAAATATACATTTTAGTATTAATGCAGTTCCTCGACATTGTCATAGATGTCGTTAGCATTGCCTTCATACTTATGATCACAAAGAGGATTTAGGTCTTCTTTTTTTCTTTTCTTCAATGATTTGCCCAAAAATTTTGGCAGCTTCCATAGCACAGCCCCAATGGATGGTGAGGCCAAAACCACCATGGCCATAGTTGTGTATGATCTATGGGGAAGAATATATTCATATAGCAATGTTTAATAGTATAGAAGTATTAATATAGTAGTATAGATAGTAGAGTAAATGTCTAGACTAAATATATGCTAATTGTAGAGAGGTCAGATAGAAGGGAAAAGTCCTTATGGGAGTCTTTGCCTCCCAGCACAAAAGGGGCCGATGTTTGTTTCCCTTCTATCCCCTTTCCATGACCCTTAAGTCTATTCCCTAAGGGCGGCGTCACACGATACGATCTGTCGTGCGATCGCACGAGCGATCGTACCCGCCCCCATCATTTGTGTGTCATGGGCAATTTGTTGCCCGTGGCGCACAAAGTCGTTAAACCCCGTCACACGTACTTACCTCCCTAATGACCTCGCTGTGGGCAGCGAACATCCTCTTCCTGAAGGGGGAGGGATGTTCGGCGTCACACCGACGTCACACAGCGGCCGCCCAATAGAAGCAGGGGGGGGGGAGATGAGTGGGACGTAACATCCCGCCCACCTCCTTCCTTCCGCATTGCCGGCGGGACGCAGGTAAGCTGTGTTCGTCGTTCCTGGGATGTCACACGGAGCGATGTGTGCTGCCTCGGGAACGATGAACAACCGGAGCACAGAAGGAGGAACGACATTTTGAAAATGAACGACGTGTCAATGAGCAACGATAAGGTGAGTATTTTTGCTCGTTCACAGTCGTTCGTAGCTGTCACACGCTACGATATTTCTAACGATTCCGGATGTGCGTCACGGAATGATTGACCCCGACGACATATTGCCCGATATATCATAGCGTGTGATGCCGCCCTAAGACCTTGCTACAGCGGGTAGACCCAAACAGATTCATAACTATAGCAGAAAAGAGAAAAGGACCCATCAAGACTGTGTACTTTCTCAAAGGGCCTCAGCAGCTACTTGGTTTCACATTATAGTATAGAGTCCCTTAACAGCAAAAATTGCAGACATAATAGACTCAAGGCCCCCATACTTAGACTAAAGTTTAGAGAACCAGCTGTTATCGGCATGATAATCCAATCTAATATGTTTGAGGCGCCTTCTGATGTTGAAGATGAAGTTATTGGGGGAGACAATGTGCATTTCAGGAAATGAGTTTTTAGTGTAAACAAGCTGACGAGCAAAGCACTCTTTTACAACGTGAAATGATATGTTGGCTGGCTTAAAAATATAATTGTTCTCGGCAGCACATTGTGCTATATACTGTGAACAGGACATGTGCCACCGTGAATAATGAAAGCCTGTTATCTCAGAAAGTCCTGTAACTGATTGTCATGTACACATAAGAGATGCGGTCTGCCTGTTTAAACATATCATTAAACAATGTTTAAACTACTGATCAGCAGATGTTTAATGCCGCAGGTTGTGTGGCCAATTGAGGCCTAAAACCCAACTCTTGTCCTCAGGGAGATAAGCGGCTGCCACAGCCAGCACTTACCGCTTAGCCTATTAAAAACACCCAAGAGCTCGGCTCGTATTTGAATGGAGGAGTGGGAGAGATAGCTGGTAACCAATTGAGTGTCACATTGTATGTGTATGTATATGTATGGCTGACTTCAGACTTAAAATATGAGTCTGAACTGGACACACAAAGCAGTGTTTTTAGTAGCCGAAATAGAAGACAATATGAAAAGATAAAAAGTAGAACAATTCTGCTGTCTTTTCTAAAGTACAATTACAAAGCCGTATCTAGAAAGCAATGTCCATCACATATACAGAATCTATGCCAAGTTTAATTTTTGGTAACTTCTGTTTATTAGAATAAGGTGATATTGTCAAAAAAACAACCATGTAATGTGCATGATAAGATGATAAGCTAGCACGTCGTCATAGTCTTGCCCTATCTCTCCCAGTTACCCTTGTCAAATTCGAGTGAGCTTAAAGGGCTTATTCCCATCTCCAAGATCCTCTCCCAATATGTAGTAGGTATAATAATAATAATAATAATAATAATAATAATATTAGCAAATACCTCCAATTAGAAATGTAGTATAGTTCTTCTGATATAGCCATGTCTCTTACTTCATCTGCAGGGCATTTTAGATTAGGTACCTAAGGTTATGACCACGAGCAACTGACTAACTAACTGTCACTATATGAGTGGACATAACCATGGATACCTACCTACTGTAATGCCCTGCACATGAGGTGAGAGACATGGCTCTATCAAGAGAACTATACTACATTTCTAATTGGAGGTATTTAATATTAATATTATTATTATTATTATTACACCCACTACATATTGGGGTAGGATCTTGGAGATTGGAATACCCCTTTAAACATGGTAAGTGGCAATAAATGTTATCTACGACTTGAGATTATTAGTAGATGTTCAAAGTACTGTGAGCCTAATAATATTGGTGCTCTCACTTTGTTATTCCCACAGTGTGTACTTACATCACTCTTAACAGCTCCACACACCAAGGGCTCTCTCTCCAGCCGTACTTTGCTGCGTGCTGGCCTTAGTCCTGCCCAGTCATGGACAATTTTGGCGTTCTACAACAGAGACCGTGATTAGAAGTCTTCACATCACACTTTGTCTGGTAACTAAAGCTGAACACACCTGCCTAACTTCCCAGTGTTAGTCAAAAAAGTGCAAATGCAAAAAAAATTACGTGATGAACCACGATGTCCACCAACACCTGTCAATAAGGGCATGCTTTATTTAGACCTAGGGTTGGTCTGGACCAACTGACAGCACGGAACGACTGCTCCTCAGTAAAGCTTTACCAATCGGTGGTCTTTTCAATGCCTATTTACACAAGCAGACCAAAGTAATAATTTTATTTATATAGTGTCAACATATTCAGCAGAACTTTACAGTTTAGTGGTTACATGTACAGACAATAACAAGAAAACAAAGTAACACATGGTTAAACAGTTACAGAAGTGAAGGCCCTGCTCGCAAGCTTACAATCTATGAGAAAATAGAAGGGACATAATAGGCAGAACATGCTGGTCATGTATGCTCCAGTCATCATTATAATAAAAATGGATTTTCTTATGGCATGGACTTCAAAAGAACATAAAGGGAAAAATCTGGAAAGCACATTGTCATGGAAGAAGCAGACCAAAACCTCCACCCTGTCTGTTCTCCAGTCTGGGGGCATGTGAGAAATGTAGCCCACCATACGAGAGAGCAGCAGTGGCGGGGGTGTCAAATTGCTAGATCCAGGATTTAAGAAAGAGCCAGAAGGAAATTGGAAAGGAAGAAATCTTTAATGTAGAAGAGTTTGTTGCACGTTATCCGTGAGTACAAGAGGGCACAATTAAAAGAGACAGGAGAAGGCAAGCACTGAATTTTTATAAGATACTTAGGGTTTCTACTGTGTTTTTCCAAAAATAAAACCTCCCCCAAAAATAAGCTCTAGCAGGGATTTTCAGCATTTTCGGAGCAAGGGTTAAATATAAGCCCTACCCCAAAAATAAGCCCTAGTCACGGTTCAATAATGAAGTGTCCATGCAGCTAAAAAAGTTACTGCAGGAAACTTCATTATAAACAGCGGACACCCCGCAATCACACTCACCAGACACGGCGCGGGATGACTTGCAGTGATCGCACACCCACACACATCAGATCTCACACTCGCACACATCAGATCATATACACAATCACCCATCAGATCGCGCACACACACACTCACCACATCCAGTGATACCGATGTCTTCTGGTGCAAGGACCTGCATCTGCGAATGGAATGCTTCCAGGACCTGCCATGCGTAACTTCCTCCCATCTTTCCCTGCGGCCGGAGGCATTCTGTACCGCCGAATGTGGTGAGTGACTAGTGAGTGTGTGCGATATGATCAGTGATTGTGTGTGTGTTTGTGTGTATGAGTGTGTGATCTGATGTATGTGAGTGTGTTGGCCAGAACCAGGAGAAAACAATGTGCATCATACCTGTTGGGAGCGCTCACTGGAGATCACAGGGAGGACCTAGGAGCCACGCAGACGTCTGGGATCTGGTAAGTATGAGTCTCCTAGGAACGGGTGGGGCTGTTTTTTGGGGGTGGTAAACTTACCCCCAACCATGTTTCTCCAAGAATAAGACTCACTCCAAAAAAAAGCCCTAATGCTTTTGGGGGGGGGGGGGAGTATCTTATTTTTGGAAAAACACGGTATGTCCTGCAGGAAGATAGTTATATGTACTAGTGGAAGGAGGGTCAGGTTTGGGAGAGATGTTACTAGTGACTAGGAGAAGGAAAAAAAAAAGAGAGCAGCTGGGTCAATGATTTGTGTGAGTATTTTGAACGCAGTATGGTGGTAGTGGATGGTTTGGACTGATTGAGAAATGTCAGTAGAGCCTCAGACTTACAGGTGGTAGAGGGGAGAAGAGGGGGGATGATGTGAAGAATATGTACAGAAAATGTAAAGGGGGACATAGGTAAAATAAAGCAATAGCTAAAATATATATAAAGTAAACAGATATGAAAAATAAATAGTGTAGTATAACTGAAAAAGACGTTTGGTTGTTTGTTTAAATATCCTGCATAGCTTACCATGTCTCTGTTTAACTGGCCAGACACTTCATAAATATCGCTGTTAGTAATATATGGCACACATGCTCTCCCTAAGTCCTCTTTCACATGTCCTTGCTGTGGTGTAGGTGCGTATGTGTGTGCGTGTGTACGTTTGTGTGTTCAACGTGTGCAGTCAGTGTGCTATCTGTGTAACATCCTCATAACACACAGACAGCTTGAATTTCTATACTTACCTGTCCAGGGTGCTGATATCTCCGGCACTGCTGCCACTTCCGTTCCTTGGTGCAATGCATATGCAAAAAGCATAATGACAGCAGCGACAGAGAAAGCAGTGCTGGAAAAGATGAGTGTAGAAATTCATTATTTCACAGATACGTGTTTTCTCCGGTATGTGTCACACGGATCACATCCGTGCGGTCCGTGTGACACCTGTGCTGCTGGAAAAAACAGACATGTCTACAAGTGGATCACACGGACACACGGTTGCTCCACATGGACACATGGTCCATGTGGAAACACGTACGTGTGCTCAAAGCCATTGATTTTCACTGGTGTACGTGTGTCCTTGTCTCCGGTACGTGTGAAAACGGACCTCATACATACCGGAAACACGGACATGTGAAACAGGCCTAAGCCAGAGGTGAATATTATGGAACTGTCTGCTGGGATGTAGGACACAATTTGCCTTGATGAATAAAGAATTAGGAGGAGACCACAGCAAGCATTGCTAAGCAAGATACAGTGCCTTGTGAAAGTATTAGGGTCCCTTGAATTTTTCAACCTTTTCCCACATTTCAGGCTTCAAACATAAAGATAAAAATTTTAATGTTATGGTGAAGAATCAACAACAAGTGGGATACAATTGTGAAGTTGAACGAAATTTATTGCTTATTTTAAACTTTTTAAAAAAATAAATAACTGAAAAGTGGGGCGTGCAATATTATTTGTCCCCTTTACTTTCAGTGCAGCAAACTCACTCCAGAAGTTCATTGAGGATCTCTGAATGATCCAATGTTGTCCTAAATGACTGATGATTATAAATATAAGCCACCTGTGTGTAATCTAGTCTCCGTATAAGTGCATCTGCTCTGTGATAGTCTCAGTATTCTGTTTAAAGCGCAGATAGCATCATGAAGACCAAGGAACACAACAGGCAGGTCCGTGATACTGTTGTGGAGAAGTTTAAAGCCGGATTTGGTTTCAAAAAGATTTCCAAAACTTTAAACATCCCATGGAGCACTGTGCAAATGATCATATTGAAATGGAAAGAGTATCATACCACTGCAAATCTACAAAGACCGGCTGCCCATCCAAACTTTCATCTCAAACAAGGAGAAGACTGATCAGAGATGCAGCGAAGAGGCCCATGATCACTCTGGATAAACTGCAGAGATCTACAGCTGAGGTGGGAGAGTCTGTCCATGGGACAACAATCAGTCGTACACTGCACAAATCTGGCCTTTATGGAAGAGTGGCAAGGAGAATGCCATTTCTCAAAGATATCCACAAAAAATGTCGTTTAAAGTCTGCCACAAGCCACCTGGGAGGCAAACCAAACATGTGGAAGAAGGTGCTCTGGTCAGATGAAAACAAAATCGAACTATTTGAGCACAATGGCAAATGATATGTTTGACGTAAAAGCAACACAGCTCATCACCCTGAACACACTGTCAAACATGGTGGTGGCAAAATCATGGTTTGGGCCTGCTTTTCTTCAGCAGGTACAGGGAAGATGGTTAAAATTGATGGGAAGATGGATGGAGCCAAATACAGGACCATTCTTGAAGAAAACCTGTTGGAGTCTACAAAAGACCTGAGACTAGGACGGAGATTTGTCTTCCAACAAGAATATGATCCCAAACATAAAGCAAATCTACAATGGAATGGTTCACAAATAAACGTATCCAGGTGTTAGAATGGACAAGTCAAAGTCCAGACCTGAATCCAACCGAGAATCTGTGGAAAGAGCTGAAAACTGCTGTTCACAAACGCTCTCCATCCAACCTCACTCAGCTCTAACTATTTGGAAAAGAAGAATGGGCAACAATTTTAATCTCTCGATGTGCAAAACTGATAGAGGCATACCCCAAGTGACTTGCACCTGTAATCGCAGCAAAAGGTGGCGCTACAGAGTATTAACTTAAAGGGGACGAATAATATTGTGGGAAAAGGTTGAAAAATTCAAGGGAGCCGAATACTTTCGGCACTGTATACTAACCCATACAGGGCAGAAAACTAGCATAAAACATCAAGTAAAAGACATTTTTTAATATTTAGAAGGAAGCACAAGAACAATTGGTATATAGCAAACTTGAAATCAAGAGAGATGATCACACTTGACAGATGTAACACATTCGAATTAGTTAAGGCTGCTTTACACACGATATCACTAGCGATCTCGTTAGCGATGTGATACGCCCAGATCGTTGTTACGATTTGCCGAGATCGCTCATAGGTCGTTTTGTAGCGGTCAGACGTACACATCTCACAAACAACGCTACATCGTTCAGTGATATATTGTTTGACCAAGGCGGTCATGTGGATGTTGTTCGCTGTTGGCAGGGTGTCAAACGTAGTAATATGTTTGCTGCGTTCCAAACAACAAACAATATTTTGAAACTGAACGACGTGTTAACGATCAACGATTTTCACCCTATTTGGGATCGTTCGGAGTCGCACGTAGGTGTCACACGCAACGACATCGCTAACGATGCCGGAAGTGTGTCACGAAAGCCGTGACCCCGACAATATATCGTCAGATAAATCGTAGCGTGTAAAGCGGCCTTTAATCATACATTCTGGTCACTTCTGGCACATTTCTGTTATATTTCTGCTGTGCACTTAAAGATGCACTCAGAGACATCTTGGTCTAAATTTATACATCTTTAACTGCACATGAAAGATGAGAGCAGAAGAGAGGAGTCACAGGAAGACAGGTAAGACAATTAGAGGAACAGCATAAATGAAAAGACAGGAGTGAATATTATACTTTGCTAATTAGATAGACAGGTGTGAAATGTGATCAATGGATGTGAGAAATATTCAATTTAGGAAGCAACATACCAACGTAAACGATACACACCGAACAATGTGTAATAGATGGCTAAGTGCACCTAGGTCGCCATAGTTCTACACCTTGCACCGCCAAGAACATGATCTTTTTTGTTGTAAAAACATCATTTCACCTGATGAACAAGCGTTTTGCTCATTCATCGGTTGATTGTCACACAATTTACTTGGCAAGATAATCGTGAAACTAATGTTTTTAACACTCATTCACAATGATCTTGCTATGTAAATGCCCCATTACTTGATACTTTGTAATCTAAAAGTTAAGCAATGGCAGCAGTCTCTTTTCCCTCTGTAGCAATACACATATGTGCTTGATTGATCCATTATAGCAAAGACAGGGGATATGGTTGTTACCTATGTTCCATGTAAACTACCTATAAACATTATATAAGTACCTTCCTAATGTTGATTCAGAGGCAGCTATCTCTCCCGTTTACCATCCTTCATATCATTTACATGCATATTAAATTCTGATTATCGCACATATTATATCTTTGGAGGGAGAAGAAGTTATTGGATAATGGGTACCTTCCACTGCACTTATCTCTAGAATAAACAAAAAAGTATAGGCCCGCTGGCAATATATTTCTGCATGTAGTATGGGTAACCCAAAGGGACCAGACAGGAGACTGAATTCACTGGCTGCTGCAATGATTCAGAGAAATCTTTTCTATGAAAAGCTGTTTTTCGAAAATACGTTTCAGGTGACTAGTCTAGGAGGCAAGTCCCCAGCAGCTTCTTCCCACCCCGCTTCCCTAGACTGACAGGTCAGTCCCCATATACACACACAACAGAGACACAGATCAGTTTAGGGGAGTGAGGAGGAGAGAAGTTTCTGAGGACCTGTGCATGTTACCCTAGTCATCAGAGACTCAAAATTCTCAGCTAAGTTTTCAAAGTATGTTCTTTGTGGAACGCTCTATCATTAGAAAGTAAATCACGCATGGCTGCAATAGCCCAGCCAGTGTCTGATTCCTGCTGTCAGTGGTTTGCGTAGCATAAATCTCATGTAAGGATCTCTTTAAAGGGGTTATGCACTATTCAGACAACCTCTTCAGATTCCACTTGTTTCTCCCAGTGAAAATAAAAGATCCTGTACTTGCCTCCTGCTCTGGCACTGTTCCAGCGCTGTCAGTAACCACGGTTTGGGGATCATGTGACATTGTGACATCTCGAGAGCCCTGCGTCCAATCACTGCTGGCTTCTCTTTCCCCACCTTCGGACCAAATGAGCAATCAACAGGAAGGGAGAGGCAGCAACAGCGTCACTTCCCGTTGATTAACTCTTATAATCTGACAGCAGGAAGAGAGAAGCTGGTGGTTATTGGATGCGGGGCTTGTGTGACGTCACAATGTCACATGAGCCCCGAACCGCGGTTACTGACAGTGCTGGAATAGCGCCAGAACAGGAGGTGAGTACATGATCTTTTATAATAACTTGGGGAAACAAGTGGAATCAGAAGGGGTTGTCCTAATAGTGAACAACCTCTTTAACGCTGAAGAACTACAGAAGTCTACCAAAACAGTAATAAGTGGCCATGCATATTTTCTTACCTTTAGGCTAGGTACCAGTTTACAGCATTCTTCCCAAATCCAGCCGTGATCACTGGACACTTCCTCCTCATTCCAGTTTCCGAGTTGATAAATTCCTCCTAATGTCACCAGCTGAGATCTTCATGCATGGAAAACACAAAAATGTGTAAGAGAGCTCTTTATCCATAAGGATTACAAATTGAAGTCTACAAAAAAGATTTTTAGCTTTTGTAAAGATAATATTAGCCCATTTCCTAAGACTCACCCTGGAATGATATAAGGTGTTGTATATACTCCTGTCTTCAGATCATGGGTCAAAATAAAATGCTTCATCCATGGAGCTACCACCTATGACACAAAAGAAAAGAAAAAAACAATACGATAATTACATTTACTTAGAGACAAATGTCATAGTATTAGTTGAACCAAAAGTTATAAGGAATACATCACCCACAAGAGCTCAGTATGGTTGAGAAGATGTCGAAGGTCAGACACATTAATGCTTTCACATGGGCAGATTTTATTGGTCAAAATGAACACCGTACAATATAGTTTGCCATTCTTTGTTTGTTTAGTTGCATTTAAATGGAACAAATATCGCATTGTATGTTTATTTTATTTACTTATATAGAGCTACCGTGTTTTTCCAAAAATAAGACCTCCCCCAAAAATAAGCCCTAGCAGGGATTTTCAGCATTTTCGGAGCAAGGCTTAAATATAAACCCTCCCCCGAAAATAAGCCCTAGTCGCGGATCTATAATGAAGTGTCCGTGCAGCTAAAAAAGGTTACAAATACTGCAGGACACTTCATTATAGACAGCGGCACCCGGCAATTACACTCACCAGACACTGAGCGGCAGGACCTGCAGTGATCGCATATCCGCACACATCAGCTCTCTCACACACACACACACACACACACACACACAAAATCAGATCACACACACACACACACACACACACACACCAGATCTCACACACAAACATCGGATCGCACACAATCAGATTGCACACACAAACATCGGATCACACGCAAACATCAAATCACACACACACACATCGGATTGCACACACATCGGATCGCATACACACTCACCTCATCCAGCGACACCGATCTCTTCTCGCCGGCAGAATCCTGAGAGGCAGTGCGGTGCAGCGTGACGAACAGGACCTGCGGCGGGACACGTGACTTGCTTCATTCCCTGCGGCCGTAAGCGCTGGATGTGATGTGATGTGTGCGCGGCAATTGGCTGTGTGTGTGTGATCTGCTGTGTGTGATCTGCAATCGGCTATGTGTGTGTCTGCGATCGGCTGTGTTTTCTGCGATCGGCTGTGTGTGTCTGCGTTCGGCTGTGTGTATCTGTGATCGGCTGTGTGTGTCTGCGATCGGCTGTGTTTTCTGCGATCGGCTGTGTAAATCTGCGTTCGGCTGTGTGTATCTGTGATCGGCTGTGTACCTGCGATCTGCTGTGTGTATGTGTGTGTGTGTGATCTGCTGTGTGTGTGATCTGCTGTGTGTGTCAGTATGTCAGCTAGCAGCAGGGTAGGACGGCGTGCAGCACCGACCGGAGATCACAGGGAGGACCTGGGAGCCACTCATAAGTCCTGGTCTAGTGAGTATGAGTCTCCTGGGAAGTGGGGGGTCTGCTTTTTTGGGGAGGTAAACTTACCCCCAACCGTGTTTCTCCAAGAATAAAACCTCCTCCAAAAATAAGCCCTAGTGCTTTTTTGGGGGGCAAAAAAAATATAAGTCAGTGTCTTATTTTTGGAAAAACACTGTATCGGGGGGCGTGGCCTGCACGCTGATGGCGACGGCTGCTTGAAGGAGAGCTCTGTGCTGAAGCAGGATAAACCGGCTCTTATCAGCTCACAGATAACAGGATTACCAGCTACAGGAGGTGTGAGTAACCCCAGCCCCCAGCTATGCCTAAGGGGAGACCTAAAAAGACTGGCACTCCAGCCAAACTGACAGACTTCTACCCCCTGGATAGGGATCTCTGCTCACCAAGCAAGATGGCTTCACACTCAGCTTCTTCCCACTCCTCACAGGGAGGAACAGGCTGTTTAAGAGGCTGCACAGCCATTCCTTTGACAGAGGAAACAATGCAAGCTCTGCTGAAAACGCTGAGGGCTTCCTTGCAGGCTGATCTCAGAGAAATAGTAAGAGAGCTGAAGGAAGAGATCAGGTCTCTAGGGGTTCGCACAGAGCATGTAGAAACTAAGATGGCTGAGTTTGCAACATCACATAACAATCTGATAGATGCTAACACAGCTTTGGAAAAGGAGGTGGAGGCACTAAAGCTTAAAATCAGTGATATAGAGGACAGATCCCGAAGAAATAACCTAAAAATCAGAGGGATTCCCTCATCAGTAGCAGATAAAGACCTCCAGGAATACTTCCACAAGTTTCTGCAGCTTATACTCCCTGGATGGGACACCAGAGACCTGATAGTGGACAGGATTCATAGAGTCCCGAAAGCCAAAGGCATAGATCCAGCTCTGCCTAAAGATGTCCTGGCTAGACTTCATTTCTATAAAACAAAAGAAGCTGTGCTGCACACACTGAGGGGAAGTCCAGCCCTGCCAGACACTTTCATGGGACTAAAAATCTTCCCAGATCTTTCTGCTGCAACTCTTAATAAAAGAAGAGAATTTGCCCACCTTTCTAAACTCCTTAGAGATCAAGACATCAAGTACAAGTGGGGTTTTCCGGTGAAGATGATAATTTTCAAAGATGGAGGCACTCACATATGTCATACTCCTTCTCAGCTGGGCAAATTGCTGGATGACTGGGGAATAGCCCACCCACCAAACCCTGGTGGGCAGGAGAATCATAGAGGCCCTCCAGACAGGATTAACCCTGAATGGTCAGTAGCTTAGCTGGGACTCCTTCCTGCTTATGGCACCTGCTGTCCCTGCTCCTGTGACACGGGATGTCACGTAGCCCCCCTGATGTTCTCGCCTATGGCGAGCGGTTATACACCGGGCACCCTATTCGGGGCAAACCGGTGTTGTTGGAATTTTTTTGTTTTTGTTCCTCTTCTCACAAATGTTCCTTAATTTTTTCTGGAAATTTCTCTCAATTCCTTGCTGGTCTAGCCCCTCTCATCCCTGATGGCGTTCCTGGGAATTCAACCCCCCCTGCGGCTCTAATATGAGAATTAAGATATTGTCTATTAATGTGAACGGGCTCAACTCCCCAGCAAAAAGGTCAATGATGTGGAGAGAGGTCAAGGCATCTAACTGTGATATAGCGTGCATTCAGGAGACCCACCTTCTTTCCACAGATAATAAACGGCTACTTCATCCAAGCTTCCAACACACCTTTTTTGCTAATGACTCAAAAAAAAGAGGAGGAGTGGCCATTTTAATAAAGAACTCAGTGGCCTTTAAATTGATAAATGTCAGTTATGGAGCGGATGGAAGATATATTATTTTGTCTTGTTATATCAACAGCGTCCCTTATACCTTGGCAACGGTCTACTCCCCAAATTCATCACAATTGAACTTTGCTAGGAAATTTTTCCAAGCATTCAAAGATACTGCCACAGGGGCGGAAATCATCTGTGGAGACTTTAATATACCTGTAATACGCTCCATGGATTGCTCCAACACCAGCATCCCACATGCTAAGGAACTTAAGCATCTCATCAATGAATTCCATTTTCATGACATCTGGAGATATTTGCACGCATCAGAAAGAGACTATACGTTCTTCTCTTCCAGGCACCGCTCATACAGTAGAATTGATTTTTTTTTGGTCGACAGCAAATCTATAAGTAATTGTGTGGCAGCTGATATTGGTTTAATTACTTGGACAGATCATGCGCCGATCTCTTTGTCTGTTCAGGGTAGCTTTAATGTTCAAAATTCCCCTAGGTGGAGACTGAATACCAGCTTGCTTGGTAGGCAGAAGGTACATGATGAAGTAGAGTCAGTGTTAACAGAATATTTTAAACTTAATAATAATGGGGAAATTTCTGACGAGACCCTGTGGGCTGCTCATAAAGCCGTAGTCAGAGGGCAGCTCATAAAAATAGCCTCCATCCAAAAACGGAAAAAAGACGCAGATATTAAATATATATTAACCCGTATTCATCACCTTGAATCCCTGAATAAAGCCAAGGCATCCCCTAACTTGACTAAAGAAATTGTAACCCATAGATTCCAACTAAGATCCCTACTCCTGCAAAAATACGAACATAATCTTAAAAAAAATAGATCGACATTTTATTCTATGGGGGATAGAGCGGGGTCCTTATTGGCAAGAAGGACGAAAAAACGTGAGATCCAATCTAAAATAGAATTCCTGAGGGACCCGAACGGAACAATCACTAGACATCCCATTGAAATAGCAGAAGCATTTGCGAAATACTATGAGGCCCTGTATAATCTAAAATATGATTCCAATACGTCACAGCCGACTCAAGTGGATATACAGGGTTTCCTAGACACCCTGGATCTTCCCCGGGTCTCAGATGAGCAATTAGAGGAACTTAATCTTCCCTTTACTACACATGAAATCCTAGGTGCCATCAAAATGACTAAGTCTAACTCTGCCCCGGGCCCCGATGGGCTGCCATACGAATATTACAAACAATTTACATCCACTCTGTCCCCCTTTATGTCAAAAACCTTCAATTTTTGGCAAAATAAAGGGTCAATTTCTCCAGACAACTTAGAAGCGATAATTATCACGCTACCAAAGCCAGGGAAACCTGCAGACACCCCGGGTAATTTTAGGCCCATCTCACTCCTAAATTGTGATGTTAAAATTTATGCCAAACTAGTGGCAGATAGACTTCACAAAGTGATCCCGACCTTAGTGGCTCCAGACCAAGTTGGGTTTGTGACAGGGAGGCAATCTAAGGATGGCACCAGACGGATGCTTGACTTGATTGGACTGGTGGAGATATCGGGTGAACCCAGTGCATTCCTGTCTCTTGATGCTGAAAAAGCCTTTGACAGGGTGCACTGGGGATACCTGGAGAGAGTTCTAACAAAATTCGGGTTCTTGGGGAACATCAAGTCATCCATTCTAGCCCTCTACTCTTACCCAAATGCGTCAGTGTTGGCATCGGGGTTTCTGTCATCTAAATTTCAAATAAGTAATGGCACCCGCCAGGGGTGTCCATTGTCTCCCGCTATTTTTGCTTTAGTGGTAGAACCTCTGGCGGAAGCTATACGAAAAAACATAGCCATTTCTGGTATAAGAGTTGGGGAATTTGAACATAAACTTGGTTTATACGCAGACGATGTGATAATTTCCTGTTCTAACCTTGCAGTGTCGATTCCAGCAGTGGTGAACACATTATCAAACTTTTCTAAAGTGTCGTATTATAAGCTTAATGCGGCAAAGTCTTTGATACTGCCGTTTAATGTACCGGCGGAGGCCAGGAGTGCGCTGGAGGGGGCCTTTCAATTCAAATGGTGCGACAGGGGGATACCTTATTTGGGTATTAAGCTGACACCATCGCAGATGTTAATTAAAGAAAATTTGGAACCTCTGATCCAAAATTTAGAAAAGGAATTGGGAAGATATGAAAAAATATCATTGTCCTGGATGGCCAGGATACAGTCCTTTAAAATGGTTTTCTTACCCAAAATATTGTATGTGCTCAGATGCCTTCCCATCAAAATTTCTCACAAAACCCTGATGAAACTTCAATCGTTGACTAACAAATTTGTCTGGGGTAATAAAAGGGCTAGGGTCGCAGGTAAAGTGTTATACCCCCCATATGTCTTAGGGGGATTGGGCACCCCAAACATAACGGCATATTATAAAGCCTTACTAATTGAATCACTAAAGGAATGGTGGCGTCCAGGTAATTCACATAGATGGGCTCAGATTGAAAATTTCCTGTCCCGCCAGGGCTCGGTCAGAAGAATGATGGAAGCAGAATATTTGAGCCGTTCACGGTTCTCCCCGTGTGTTCCCACCATGTCAGCCTCCCTGGAGGTCTGGCGAAATGACTTGATTCATAAGATTCAGATTCCTCTTTCAGAGATTTCCCTCAAGTCGTTGGAATCTCAAATCCCCTTTTTGAATCTGGCCAGGTGGGAGGGATCGGGCATTACAGTGCTGGCGGATCTATACTCTGATTTGGGTGTTAACCCCTTTAATGAAATAGTACGGGAACACCCCTCTTTAAAGGGCTGTTTCTATCAACACATCCAAATTAGTCATTTTCTGGCCTCTAAATTTCCTCCAAAGTCAAAGCCTCTGTTACCTACAACAAAAGCTTTGGTATTTAAAAAGATAATTAAATCCAAAGGTATCTCCTCGACATACAAATGGCTCAATAACCCCCCCGAAGAGCAAAAATCTCCTTATATGAATAAATGGGACGTGGAGTTGAGTGTCTCTACCTCACCTTCAAACTGGCACTCGGCATCAGCAAATATCCAAAAATATTCCAAGTGTATAAATCATCTGGAGCAACTGAAAAAAGTACACCTGCGATGGTATCGGTCCCCAGCCAACTTAGCACAGTTCCTCCCAAATTATTCGCCACATTGTTGGAAGGGCTGCCTCCAAAGGGGTACTCTTGGTCACTGCTGGTGGGCGTGTCCCAAGGTTTTCTCATTCTGGTTGGAGGTGTTTGGCCTGATGGGTGAGCTGACAGGCAATCGTATTAATCCGAATCCGGCTCTGGCAGTGCTAAACGTGGGTATAGAGGAGTTCTCTTGGGAATCCAGGGGTTTATTAGTTCACATTCTAGTAGCTGCCAGATATTGCATAAGTTTGCACTGGAAATCCCCAAAGACGCCTACATTAGTTGAACTATATAACCGAATTAATCTCCAATGCCAATACGAGTTCTGTCTGGCTCACTCCATCCGCGCCAAAAACAAAATACTTCAGATTTGGGACACGTGGTTAAACTCTGTATATGCATCCCCTGTCAGGCATCTGTTTCCAGGGCAAACTGTTGATAATTAAAAAAACGGGTCAAATAGGCTCAAAGTGTGTGTTACGCAGGGAGTTCACCCATACCACATGTCAATAGTCAAGGTGTTTAAATCTCTGTTGTTGTTACTGCTCGGGCTGCCCCAAAACGCCATCCAATTCCCTCCCTCCCCCCTCCCCCTCCCTGGTTGCCTCCTTGCAACCATCCATGGTTCTCCCCCTCTCCCCCACCTCTCTCTCCCCTCCCTTTTCTTATCTTCCTTTCTTACTCTCTGGTTCTGGTTGTTTGGATCCCTCATTTTGAGGATTAAAGAGTAAATTGGTAGGTTGACTCTATACGTATTGGGTATTGATTAACCTAAAAAAGTTGCAACTTGCATCAGACATGGTTGGTGGTGGTGTGACAGGAAATGTGAATCATAATCAAAGGTGACACTACCACATGTTACAGCGTTGTTTTCTTTGTGTATTATTGCCAATGATACCTGAATTTCTCCTTTTTTTTGTAATGTAACTTCCTACAATAAAAATTGATTGGATTAAAAAAAAAAAGAAAAACACTGTATCATATTCCGTAGCAGTTTACAGACCTCATCATCCATGTCCCCATTGAGGCTCACAATCTAAATTCCCTCTGTCTTTGGAGTTTGGGAGGAAATTACATAACCCAGTGGAATCCCGTGCAGACATGGGTAGGACACACAAACTCCTTGCAGATGTTGTCCTTGGATGTGACCGATGGTCGTACGTGACCAGTGAATATTGGCATACAGTTTCATTATTGTTGGCTGCTCATCTCTGTTAATGTGGACTAATGTGCAGTTGACATATTTTAATGATGCAATTGAGCAACATAATGATGTTTGATTACCAGAAATGTTTACATGGAAGAGTTGTCATAAACAAATGCTCCACTATCCGGTCATGGACTCTTGTAAAAGGGCTTTTACCTTCCCCCTTATTTCTTCATAAAGTAGTTTAGGGGAATGCTTTAGATCATTATCCTGCTGCATGATGACATTTGCTTAATTCAGGCATTCATTAGACTAAATGCTAACAAATATGTAACAAAAACAGAAAAAGCACAAAAAGAAGTTTTGACAGACAAAAAAAATACAATCTATAGATCCTGAGGGCAAACTGACTACGTTCTTAAGAACTTAAAATTTAATTTAAAAAAACAGCAATTATTATTTTAAAGGTTGTCTCATTAAATGGGTAAAATTGCAAAGTAATTGTAAGAACAAGCAATTTTACAACCTACCTTTTTTTAAAGATTCTCTCCATTCTCAAAAACGCAAAGATTTTTTATTCTGTAGCCAACTGCTTATTATTTTACTTACTAAAAAGGAGCATACTCTATGCTTTAAAACCTGTAAGCGCGGCTCTGAAGAGGTCCGGATTGCTAGATCCTGTGGCTACAATGCCCCTACACTTTTCCCATGCTGCACTGGCAAAGTTACCTGGGAGAGCGCACTTTACGTTTTTACCTGCGTTTCCGCAGCGTTTTGAACTGCAGCGTTTTCATGCCAAAATGCATGCGTTTTGATTTTCCAGCAAAGTCTATGGGAAATGGGGATTTCTTGTGCGCACTTTGCTGTTCAAAACCCTGCGTTTAATTTGCATAATTTTGGGCAAAAACTCAGCATTCAAAGAAGCAGCATATCAATTGTTTTTGCCATTTGGGCTGCGTTTTGCTAATGTGACGCCCTGGACTAGCCAGGTAGTCACAGGTAGGCCCTTGCATAACACCCGTCCCCTTAAAAAGGTAACAGCAGCCAACCACATTAAACCCTAGTCAGCTCCCTCAGAGCTTAATGGTCACACCAGGGGGTGGAGCCAGGCGGTTGGCCATGCCCACCGAGGAGTTCAGAGGGCCTGAGGCAGGAAGTGCAAGTCAGTCAAGTTCTGTAGTCAAGATAGTTCAGTGGAGTTGAGGAGTGAAGTGCAGCAGGCCTGTGGTGACAGGTCTGCAGCGGAAACTGACAGGTGCCAGGGTCGTAGCCCTGGTACCTAGGCTAGGAGGAAGGTGGTGGCCTGGCCTGCAGGAGCCGGGAAGACGGCCAGGTGGAACCGTAAGAGACCGGGACAGGGTAGTGGCCCGCCGGTACCGAACCGGGGAGCCGACTGGAAACCAGAGCACCAGGGGGGTACTCAGACCCAGAACGAGGCCCAGAAGCCACTGGACCACGTTGAATTCACTGATTGAGGTCTGGACCATAGGTCCTTTCCCATCTCAAGACCCGAAAGAAGGCAACAGCCCACCAAGGGGGATAGAAAGCCACCGCACAGGCAGAGCGATCCCACGGGCCAGCGCCTGCAGGCAAACGGGCTCCACCGGTACATACACAGCCGGGGAGCGGACTCCCGCTGCTAAGGCACAGGCAGTCTACACAAACATAACAAGGTGCAGGAAGAAGGCCAGGACCACCAACCCGGGTGGGGGACAAGACGCAGCCGGCTGCGGGCACCCACCACCATCAACTTTGTTGATCAGAGACTTGTGTGTGCCATCCGGCCGCGCACCGCCCTGCACCGCCCAATTGCCAATCTCCCCAAGCGGGTCCCGGGGCCACCATCCCTGCCCACGGAGGGATTAACATCTTGCTACACTACCATCTCCCCCGGGTGCCCCCGTAACTGCAGCGGTGGTGTCTAAACCTTCACCACGTTCCGTGGGTGGCGTCACGAACTCAAACACGGCTCCGGCCGTAATCTACCTAACCACCCCCATCAAGATCGCCAGCATCCCCTTGCAGAGCAACAAGACCCCCGGGTCCGGAGACGCTCGAGCCACCCACCAAATGAGCCCGGAACCAAGCGGCTCGGCTGCAGCCGAGCGCGGGGCGGTGTACTAACATTGAAGTCAATGAGAAGTTGCAAAAAGCAAGCAACATCAAAATTCCAGCGTTTTACATGCTTTTTAGGTACAGAAAACATGGGTTTAGGACTACATAAATGAATGCGTTTATGACATCAAAATAATGGAATGATATGTCCCTTTACACACACACATAGTCCGACAAGTAAATTAATAAAAAATATTAATTAATTGTTATTTTAGCCATAAATAGTATAAAACCGCTATAATTATATTAAATATAACTATTTTCGTTTTAATATAAATAACTATATTTGTTTTCTTTTTTTTCTCCCTTCTTCATAGTGTTTGTATGTTGAAACTTTATTTAGCAGTGTTTTGATGTTCAAAACGCATCTGTCTTTAAGCGATGGAAAAGCATATAAAAAGCGCTAAAAACGCGGCTAAAATGCGGTAAATACGCATGCGTATTTACCGCGATTCTGTGCTCAAAAGCAACTTTGGCAAAAGCAATTTCTGCCAGAGGACGCGTTTAGAACTGCAACTAGGACGACGCAAAGTGCAGACATAGCCTTAGGGTTCGTTCACTCTAGCATATGATTCGGAAGAATGCAATGTCAGGAGAAAAAAAAGGGATTGCACTAGGACCCATTTATTCAATGAGGCAGTGCAAATCTGGATTTTTCTCTCAGCCATAAGAAAAAATTCCAGCATGCTGCGAGTGGATACATAAATCACACAAAACTCACTAAGGCTACTTTCACACATCCGGATTTTTGCTCTGCGGCACAATACGGCGTTCTGCAGAAAAACCGCAACCGGCTTTTGTAACGCCGGTTGCGTTTTTGCATAGACTTACATTAGTGCCGTATTGTGCCGCAGGGGCTTGCGTTCGGTCCGGTTTTTGCCGCATGCGGCAGATTTAGCCGATGCGGCGGCCGGATAGAACGTTCCCTGCAACGTTTTTTGCTCCGGCAAAAAAAACCGCATCGCGCCGCATCCGGCCGCTGCGGCGCATTTTCAATGCATGCCTATGGATGCCGGATGCGGCGCGATGCGGAAAAAACGCATCCGGCCGCCGCATGCGGTTTTTTCCACTGCGCATGCTCAGTAGCGTGCCGCAACCGGAAAAAACCGGACCGGCCGCATGTAAAAACTTATGCAAAGGATGCGGTGTTTTCGCCGCATTCGTTACATAGGTTTCACAGCCGGATTGAGCCGCACGGCTCAAACCGGATGTGTGAAAGTAGCCTTATTCAGTTTTTTGGGGACGAGTAAAAAAAATCAGACACAAGGACCATCCTAGTGGAAAACGTTTTTTACGGATACATTACCATTCTGTAGCATAGGACATGATTGTGTAAGTGCACCCTTAAGATTAGTGGCATGACCATACTGCTGGTCCAATCTGACAATGTTCATGAGCCCACAACCACCAGCAAGCATGAAGCTGGGAGGCTGGGGAGTGGTGTGCTCATGAAGCAAAATGCGGCACAGTGGCTCAGTGGTTAGCACTGCAGTCTTGCAGGACTGGGGTCCTGGGTTCAATTTCCACCAAGGACAACATCTGCGAGGAGTTTGTATGTTCTCCCCATTTTTGCGTGGGTTTCCTCCAGGTTCTCCGGTTTCCTCCCACACTCCAAAAACATACAGATAGGGACTCTAGATTGTCAGCCCCAATGGGGACAGTATGATCAATGTATGTAAAGCGCTGTGGAATTAATATCGCTATATAAATTAATTATTATTTCTCCATTTAAAATACAAAATAAAGGTAACCAGTAGAACAATAAGCTACGTTTGAATTATATGCAGTTAGGTCTTCTGCACATGGCAAATGCAGCCTTTATGGTCTATTTATACCATAATATGACATGTTCAGGAACTTTAAAAAGTAACTGTATTTTATACAATTTTCTTCTAAAAAAAAACCCCAAATCATTTATCTACTAAAGCGCAAAAGACGTCTATAAAAATGGGAGGGTGGAGGAGGAAGGAGATAATTAGAAGCAATGAGCTGGATTCACAGGTACACTGCTTAGTAATGTTGTATGATATCCTCCATGCTGCTGTTCTTTCTGAGGGTATGCTATGAAGATACGGGGGCACAATATCCGCCTCTCTATGTGTGCAGCATACGAAAGACATTATAGCTGAAACTTTCTGCCTACTCTAGAAATAAGCTCAGAGAAATGAACAGAAATGTTTGCAAAGAAAATGAGAAAAAAATGTAATGTGCATGTCAAATAATGACCAAAAATAATGACCAAAATAGCCATGTATACACATGTGATAGCTTATCCTAAAAAATGTAATGGCACTTTAAGACTAAAATCTGTAGAAAAGAAGCTATGTGCTTGTGGATATTGGCATAGTGGGCAGTTATGAAAGTCACAGCTAAAGATTACATTGCTGCATTGTGCTGCATGGCATGAAGCCCTGAGAAAGTGGCATGGTGCCACAAAAACAATGACTGAGATTGGCGTTTGGCATAACAGTTAAGTATCTTATTTGCATGCAAATTGTACAGGCAGATATAAAATGCAAATGACTGGAGCTTGTTTGTTCCTTATCACTTTCTCAGCAATTATAGCTGTGGTGTAAAGACTATATTCACACCTGCAAACATGTATTATTGCTACAAATATACTTAAAATTTCATTTTAGGCTCTACTGTTCCTATACAAATCTTGTGTTGTAGGCCATAAATAAACTCTGTGTGTAGTCTGATCCTGCAGGCATGTTATTCTCTTCTACATCTACTTTGGTTAACAAAGTGGAAGAAGCCTAGTAACAAATGACTGCAGGACACAGAGGGTTTGCTTTTGCTTCTAGTTGTTAACTATCTAAATAGGAACTACATGCACAAAACTATAACGTTTTTATTAAAGGGAACCTTTCACGTCAAAAAACGCTATTAACCTGCAAATATGGGGTTAATTTGAAGGTTGATAGCGAAAGCCTGGGTACTGGAAATAAATTAACTTTATTCCTTTCGGCAGCCTCAGGATTTCAGTCAGAGGCGCAACCGGAACAGTTTCAGTCACTGCTTGAAATAAAGTGAGCAGCAGCTGTAACCGAGACCCCAGCAGTGACTGACAGCCGGCTTGGTACTGATGCAATGCTTAGCCGGCTGTCAGTCAGTGCCAGGGGTGTGGTTACAGCCACCGCTCACTGTATACTGAGCAGTGACTGAATCTGCATTTTGACAGAAAGGCATCCAGAAGGAATAAAGTAGCCAGGCTTTGAGTGCAGCGGCCGGGCAGTTTAGAACGCTATTAACTTGCAAAATAATCCCAAATCTGCAGGTTAATAGCGTCTTTTGACATGACAGGTTCCCTTTAAAATACAGACACAGGTAATACAGAGACACGGGTAATCAAAAAAGGCGGATCCCCAGCACAAAGAATGTCCATAGAAACGCGTAGTCATTGATCATGACTAAGGACGATCGCGTCTGAAACACATAGATCGGAGGAGTTATGTTTTATTCCGTCTTCCCCCTTTTTTATCCATTATTGGAATAAAATGAAATTTTAGCTTTATTTCAAGTTTCTATGGACGTTCTTTGTGCTGGGGATCCGCCTTTTTTGATTGACTATAGCCTTCTTGACCCGTCCGTATTTTCCTACCTGGAATGACTACATGGTGGTGAGCTGATTCACTCTTTTTTTAGAGACACAGGTAATATACACACGCACAATGCCCAGTTAATGTATTTATAAAGTTAATTTCCCCGGATAGATTCAGTGGCGTGGTTTGCTGATGGAGGTATCAGCTTCTGGGTCTCTGTACTGTCGGCTCAATTTACATATAATGTGCTGTGATATTCTCCTGAAACCCTCATTGAAAAACAGAAAACTCCCCAAGCCTGTGGTCACCTGATGGTACTCCAGGGAGTATATACTCCTTCCTTTCACTCTGCCATTCTGCTGTAAGGCTACGAGTTACGTTTTAGGGGCTTGCTCACAATGTAGTATAATACGGAGGCGTACAATGCCAGAAAATCTCACACTGCGCTCTGACCACTGTCAGTCAGTGATGCAGGTAAGATCTGCAAGTTTTTCCTCAGTTCTAATTGGACTGAGGAAAAAATGGCAGCATGCTATGTTTGGCAGCGAGTCTCGGATCACAGGTACCCATACAAGTCTATAGTGCGTGTGAATCATCAGACTGCACTCTGATGATATCCAAGTGCAGTGCGATACACGCAGAGTCAGGCAGAAGATGGAGAGATTAATCCCTACCTCTTCTCCGCACCTGTGATAAGATTCTCACATGTGAGAGAATTGGAGCACAGTACAATGACCCTCAGCTCACTCTCACAGCAGAGTCTGAGCCAAGTGTCATTAGCATATCACATCTGATTCTCTCATATCGAATGATACACGCTCATCTAACCCCGGCCTAATAGGGATATCTGGAGTGCCTATATACCGTACTATATGTTTACGTATTGGCCACAGTGTATTTGACAGCCGTTTATCAATTTAAACCCATCACCACCTGGAAAATTTCCATTTTCATTTTTTTTCTCCCCTTCTTCCAAGAGCCATAACTTTTTTATTTTTCTGTCAATATAACCGTATGATGACTTTTTTTTTTTAACAAAACAAGCTGTAATTTTGAATGCAATTCTTTTTATCATATAGTGTACTGCAAAAAGGGAAAAATATTCTTAAAATGTTTTTTTTTCTATTTAACATGTTCTCAATATGGTAAAACTGACCTGGCAATATGATTCCCCAGGTAAGTACAAGTTCGTAGATACCAGACATGTATAGTTTTTTTTATTATTTAAGTGGTAAAAAAAAAATCTGAAATTTGTAAAAAAAAAATAATAAAAGAAATAATAATAATAATTGCGCATTAGTGGCCACTTTTCCGAGAACCGTAGCATTCTCATTTTTTGGGATCAGTGTCTGTGTGATGGTTTATTTTTTGAGTCATGAGTTGACGTTTTTATTATACCATTTTTGTGTACTTGCAATGTTTTGATTGCCTTTTATTGCATTTTATTGCAATGTTGTGGCGTCCAATAAAACGTAATTTTGGAATTTTCAATTTTTATTTTTTCAGGCATAACTTATGTTTTTTAAATTTTTATTACATATTTTTAAACTTTTTTTATTGTTTTTACTAGCCTCCTTAGGAGACATGAAGTTGGCACTGTCTCATCGCTTATGCTGTGCTGAGCCGTACTAATGTACGTCTCTATACAGCACAAATACTGATCTCCTGTGTCTGTCGGTGGGAAGTTAGTCATAAACAGTGGCAGGGGTCATGACAAATGCCGATGGTAGTGGGCAATGGCGCACTCCCCAACGGCACGTTAGGTCGCGCTGTCAGAGTTTGACAGTATGATCTATCTAGTTAACAGGTACAGGTAATCAGATCAGCCGACATGTGCAGGGAAAGATGCTCAGTGCTCGCATCAAAGTCAGGGACATAACCAAGGATGTACCCCTATGTCCTTGTTTGTTAAGGGATTAATACTAAAGGTGTGAGGGCTCTTTTTGTTTTGTGTTTGTTTTTTGTAATTTACATTATGGGGTGTGGCCCCCCTCCAGGGGTAAGCTCAATTAAACAAGGGATTATTTATTAGTTACACCTGGCTTCATTTCACTTGCCAGTTCAAGTGAGGCTGATTTAGCACAAAGGAGGAAGAGGAAGCATCCCCTGGAGCCAAACTCCCAGATCTGGAGGAGTCCCAGGACACCTACGGGACTGCCCAGCTCACTTGTCCATAAGAGATAGCCTGGAAAATGTAAATGTGTTAAGGTAGGACAGTGCCCCTTATTTGTGGAACGTTTGCTCTAGGAAAACGGACTGTAAACTGTTTGAGTGAGCCTGCAATGATATATTTGCACCTGTTGAATGAACAGTTTATTTGTGCTCTGAAAAGGCTGTTTTGGTGGTTGAATCCCTGGGAGTTTTATGAAATCAATAAAACTGAACATTTGAACCAAACCATGTTGCCTGTGTGAGCGCTACCTAATGCCACCTGAGAGCGTGAATCCCTACAGCTTGTGAACCAAAGTACAACAATCCAATGAATTCAGAACAGTGGCACTCACCATCCATAAACAGTTTATTTCAAAACACTGTTAAAAATTCATGGCGTGGGATTGCGTGATGCAAGCAGACTCATGATGAAGCTACATGATGCAGTCCAATACAGGAGTCGCTCTTTGTTCACCGACAGACCAACGTGCCAATAAGAAAATATCTTTCAACTTGAAGAATGTAAAAGCCGCTTTACACGTGGCGATTTATCGTGCGATCGCACCCGCCCCCATCGTTTGTGTGTCACGGGCAATTTGTTGCCCGTGGCGCACAAAGTCGTTAAACCCCGTCACACGCACTTACCTCCCTAACGACCTCGCTGTGGGCGGCGAACATCCTCTTCCTGAAGGGGGAGGGACGTTCGGCGTCACAGCGACGTCACACAGCGGCCGGCCAATAGAAGCGGAGGGGCGGAGATGAGCGGGACGTAAACATCCCGCCCACCTCCTTCCTTCCGCATTGCCGGCGGGACGCAGGTAAGCTGTGTTCGTCGTTCCCGGGGTGTCACACGAAGTGATGTGTGCTGCCTTGCGAACGATGAACAACCGGCGCGCAGAAGGATGTTTGATTTTTTTTGAGAATGAGAGACATGTCAACGAGCAACGATAAGGTGAGTATTTTTGCTCGTTCACAGTCGCTAGTAGCTGTCACACGCTACAATATGTCAAATGATGCCGGATGTGCGTCACTAACGACGTGACCCCGACGACATATCGTTATATATATCGTAGCGTGTAAAGCGGCCTTAAGGCAGTCACAAAGTGGACAACTATGAAACAGTCCATTTTATGGCCAATATAGTCATCCTGTTCAAAGCAGATATTCTATCCAGATCATGAAGGGTTATTTAAGAGACCTTGACTTGTCTAAGATTAATGATAAAGATTCCTGAAACTAAGGGTACCTTCACACTTTAGCGATGCAGCAGCGATCCGACCAGCGATCTGACCTGGTCAGGATCGCTGCTGCATCGCTACATGGTCGCTGGTGAGCTGTCAAACAGGCAGATCTCACCAGCGACCAGTGACCAGCCCCCAGCCAGCAGCGACGTGCAAGCGACGCTGCGCTTGCACGGAGCCGGCGTCTGGAAGCTGCGGACACTGGTAACTAAGGTAAACATCGGGTATGGTTACCCGATGTTTACCTTACTTACCAGCTCACACCGCTTAACTTAGCGTGTGCAGGGAGCAGGAGCCGGCACTGGCAGCGTGAGAGCTGCGGAGGCTGGTAACGAAGGTAAATATCGGGTAACCACCTTGGTTACCCCATGTTTACCTTGGTTACAGCTTACCGCAGGCTGTCAGACGCCGGCTCCTGCTCCCTTCACATTCAGGATTGTTGCTCTCTCGCTGTCACACACAGCGATGTGTGCTTATCAGCGGGAGAGCAACAATAAAAAAACGAACCAGCACTGTGTGTAACGAGCAGCGATCTCACAGCAGGGGCCAGATCACTGCTCAGTGTCACACACAGCGAGATCGCTAATGAGGTCACAAAAACCGTGACTCAGCAGCGATCTCAGTAGCGATCTCGCTGTGTGTGAAGTACCCCTAAGTGCCCCCCATATATACTGGATGACCTTGGAAGGAAAGGAAGGTTGCCACACATTCCTGTTCTGCACATATGTCCTGTCTCCAGATGGATAACTTTAACTTGGAAGTCATAACCACCATCCAATGCTTCTTCGTCTACTCCTATTCTTAAGATGGGCGCTGGTGTTTTTATTTGATGTGCGTTTACGTCTTCCATTTTTTCCCATTTTTCCTTTTTTTTTTTGTTTGTTTATGTCAGCCGAACCACAAGTGGACATAACGGTCCAGCCATTAATTTGCTCCTCTCCTGGTGCTGTTGGCCATGGAAGCCAGCTGTACTATACAGTTGCCATCCCACAAGTGATTGATTGAGACTGGTCAGGGGGCTCATAATGTAATGCATTGGCACCCTGAGGCCGACCATGACTCTGTGCCTATAAGGCTTTGTTAGGAAAGGGAATGGAAAATATAACAATGGGGATATGCTAACACAGTATGTATTCACTGCGAAAATTGTTATTGAAAAAATGCTGCAAATTTGCCGTATATTTACCCTTTTATTTCAAGGGGTGAGTGTCAACATCCATAACATGCATTTATATGCTGTGGATTTCAAATCCGTAGAGCTGGTAAATATTTGAGTGTGTGACATTTTGTCAAATCTCAGGTCAATTCCACCTGGAAAACTCCATCAGAAAAATCTCGTACATATAAATCCAATGTGATCAAAAGTAAATAATATTTTTTTTTCCCTCTTTGTTACATAACAATTATAAACCAAAAAAAAAAAGATATTTGGCAAGGCTTCATGCTTAATCTATTAAAATATCACATTATGTATCCAAAACAAAAACAATGTCAGCATCAGCACAGTAATGACAGTTAAAGGGGTTTTCCACTTTCATAAAAGTTTTCCCAAATTAATCAGATACTTGTAAAAACAAACAAATACAGAAAGTATTCACTCTCCCCCCCGTCCAAAGCCGGCTGTCAACTGCCTCTCCGGTCTCTGTGTCTTGGTTGCAGTAATGACTTCACAACTACAGTGCACATCACCACTTCAGCAAATCACTGAGCTCAGAGGCTCTGCTAATGTAGATGGCACGAGCTGCCGAGCTCAGTGGTTGGCTGCAGCAGTCACGGGGGCTGAAGTGGTGACATCACCACTGTAGCCATAACACGCAACCAAAGCAGCGGTGGAACGCTAACGCTGGTCCCAGTGAAGTTGAGTATCTGAAGGGTTTATTTTTTTCAAGTATCCAATCATTTGGGGACTATTTTTTTGAAAGACAAAAACCCCTTTAACTGAACAAAAGAAATGGCCATCTTAAAAAAAAAATTCTTTCCATTTTACCTCAAATGCAATCTTTGCAAATGTTTTTATTATGTGATACATTAAAGAAGCTACTAAAAAATAAAACTAATTTAGAAAAAAAACAATAACTGATCACACAACTATGTTGACAGAGAAATAAAAAAGTTAGTACTCTCAGAAGACAAGATTTAAAAAATCAAGACAAAAAGATAAGAAGGTAAACAACATGTGAAAAGTGACAACTACCATTAGGTCACATTGTATCCACCTTACCTTCATGATCTGTCCTCTTCCGGGTTTTAATTCTGGGTCAGGCTGCAGCTGCCCGGACCGCATGCCTGTGCAGTTAACGATGACATCTGCCCCTAGTGCGGCCAGCTGGGGATTAGACACAAGAATCATCGATAAGCCCATCTGGTCACGAAAATCGCATTTCACAATGGCTCATGCCATGCTAGTAAAGTTACGATACCTCATCAAAGCTTTTGACAGTCTTGTGGATAAGCTTGACTCCTCGCTCTTCTAATCTACGGAATAATCCCAGACAGAATGAGACACGGTCATATTGCTAATAATTGTGCATCTCTTCAGCAAATACATAATTTAACGGGATTCTTATCAGGAGGGTTTTACTAATCAAACTAGTGGTATGGCTGTATAGGTCAAGGAACGACAATAAACATAAAAGATTTCTTGTAGTGATCTAATATGCCATCTCTGAGAAATCACATACAAAGCTTCAAATAAGCCTGGAAGCTCCTTAGGGGGTTGTCACTGCCCTCCGAGTTCATCCATACACCCCCAAATACTTCCAAGCCTATTTACATGTGACATCAAAGCTTGATTTCCTTGTCGTCCTACAGCAGCAGCACCAATGAAGATTTTATCCTCCTGGAACAAAGGACAGGTGATAGAAATTAGTTTAAATTGTCTGCTGTCTATATATACACCTACTACTCCCTTGTATTTTTTCTTCTGTCTTCCTGAAGAGACACGTGGTATTGTTTAGCAGTATCTCTCTCTTTTTTATTTTTATTTTCTATATTTTATTGATATTTTTATATATATGTAGATATTTTTTATTTTTATTTACTATATTTTATATATATATATATATATATATATATATATATATATATATATATATATATTCTCTTATCTTCTATATTTTATATATATATATATATATATATATATATATATATATATATATATATATATGCCGGTGTATATATATATATATATATATATATATATATATATATATATATTAATATACATACATACAGTACTGACCAAAAGTTTGGACACACCTTCTCATTCAAGGAGTTTTCTTTATTTTCACATGTGGAATGAAATACTTAACAAAAAAGTGTGAAACAACTAACAATATGTTTTATATTCTAGTTTCTTCAAAGTAGCCACCTTTTGCTTTTGAATACTGCTTTGCACACTGTTGGCATTCTCTTGATGAGCTTCAAGAGGTAGTCACCGGAAATGGTTCTCACTTCACAGGTGTGCCCTGTCAAGTTTAATAAGTGGGATTTCTTGCCTTATATATCGGGTTGGGACCAACAGTCTTGAAGGAGTTCCCAGAGATGCTTAGCACTTGTTGGCCTTTTTGCCTTCACTCTGCGGTCCAGCTCACCCCAAACCATCTCGATTGGGTTCAGGTCTGGTGACTGTGGAGGCCAGGTCATCTGGCGTAGCACCCCATCACTCTCCTTCTTAGTCAAATAGCCCTTACACAGCCTGGAGGTGTGTTTGGGGTCATTGTCATGTTGAAAAATAAATGATGGTCCAACTAAACGCAAACCAGATGGAATAGCTTACCGCTTCAAGATGCTGTGGTAGCCATGCTGGTTCAGTATGCCTTCAATTTTGAATAAATCCCCAACAGTGTCACCAGAAAAGCAGCCCCACACCAGCACACCTCCTCCTCCATGCTTCACGGTGGGAACCAGGCATGTAGAGTCCATCTGTTCACCTTTTCAGTGTCGCACAAAGACATGATGATTGGATCCAAAGATCTCAAATTTGGACTCATCAGACCAAAGCACAGATTTTCACTGGTCTAATGTCCATTCCTTGTGTTCTTTAGGCCAAACAAGTCTCTTCTGCTTGTTGTCTGTTCTTAGCAGTGGTTATCTAGCAGCTATTTTACCATGAAGGCCTGCTGCACAAAGTCTCCTCTTAACAGTTGTTGTGGAGATGTGTCTGCTGCTAAAACACTGTGTGGCATTAACCTGGTCTCTAATCTAAGCTGCTGTTAACCTGCGATTTCTGAGGCTGGTGACTCGGATAAACTTATCCTCCACAGCAGAGGGGACTCTTGGTCTTCCTTTCCTGGCATGGTCCTCATGTAAGCCAGTTTCTTTGTAGCGTTTCATGGTTTTTGCCACTGCACTTGAGGACACTTTCAAAGTTTTCCCAGTTTTTCGGACTGACTGACCTTCATTTCTTAAAGTAATGATGGCCACTCGTTTTTCTTTACTTAGCTGCTTTTTTCTTGCCATGATACAAATTCTAACAGTCAATTCAGTAGGACTATCAGCTGTGTATCCACCAGACTTCTGCACAACACAACTGATGGTCCCAACCCCATTTATAAGGCAAGAAATCCCACTTATTAAACCTGACAGGGCACATCTGTGAAGTGAAAACCATTTCCGGTGACTACCTCTTGAAGCTCATCAAGAAAATGCCAAGAGTGTGCAAAGCAGTAATCAAAGCAAAAGGTGGCTACTTTGAAGAACCTAGAATATAAGACATATTTTCAGCTGTTTCACACTTTTTTGTTAAGTATTTCATTCCACATGTGTTAATTCAAAGTTTTGATGTCTTCAATGGGAATCTACAATTTTCAGAGTCATGAAAATAAAGAAAACTCTTTGAATGAGAAGGTGTGTCCAAACTTTTGGTCTGTACGATATTTATTCTTTTTAATTTTCTTATATATTTTATTGATTTTTTTTATATACTGTATATTTACATATTTTTTTCTTTTTATCTTATATATTTTATTTATATTTTTTATATACACTACAGTTCAAAAGTTGGGTCACCCAGACAATTGTGTCTTTTCCATGAAAAATCCTACTTTTATCTATCGAATGCGATGCATAATGAATAGAAAATATAGTCCAGACTTTGACTAGGTTAGAAATAATGATTTTTACTTGAAATATTAATTTTCTCCTTCATGCTTTGCTTTCGTCAAAGAATGCTCCCTTTGCAGCAATGACAGCTTTGCAGATCTTTGGCATTCTAGCTGTTAATTTGCTGAGGTAATCTGGAGATATTTCACCCCATGTTTCCAGAAGCCCCTCCCACAAGTTGGATTAGCTTGATGGGCATACGGTCAAGCTGCTCCCACAACAGCTCAATAGGGTTGAGATCTGGTGACTGGGCTGCCCCTCCATTACAGATAGAATACCAGCTGCCTGCTTCTTCCCTAAATAGTTCATGCATAATTTGGAGGTGTGCTTTTGGTCATTGTCCTTTTGTAGGATGAAATTGGCTCCAATCAAGCGCTGTCCACAGGGTATGGCATGGCATTGCAAAATGGAGTGATAGCCTTCCTTATTCAAAATCCCTTTTACCTTGTACAAATCCCCACTTTACCAGCACCAAAGCGACCCCAGACCATCACATTACCTCCACCATTCTTGACAAATGGCATCAGGCACTCTTCCTTTTTAGTAGGTCTGCATCTCACAAATGTTCTTCCAAGCACCTCAAACTTCGATTCGTCTGTCCATAACACTTTTTTCCAATCTTCCTCTGTCCAATGTCTGTGTTTTTTTTGCCCATAGTAATCTTTTCCTTTTATTAGCCAGTCACAGATATGGCTTTTTCTTTGACACTCTGCCCTGAAGGCCAACATCCCGGAGTCGCCTCTTCACTGTAGACGTTGACACTGGTGTTTTGCCGGTACTATTTAAAGAAGCTGCCAGTTGAGGACCTGTGAGGCGTTGATTTCTCAAAATAGAGAATCTAATCTACTTGTCTCGTTGTTCAGTTGTGCAGCGGGGCCTCCCACTTCTCTTTCTACTCTGGTTAGAGCCTGTTTGTGCTCTCCTCTGAAGGGAGTACTACATACCGTTGTAGGAAATCTTCAGTTTTTTGGCAATTTCTTGTATGGAATATCCTTCATTTCTAAGAACAAGAATAGACTGTCGAGTTTCACATGAAAGTTCTCTTTTTCTGGCCATTTTGAGAGTTTAATGGAACCAACAAATGTAATGCTCTAGATTCTCAACTAGCTGAAAGGAAGATCAGTTTTATAGCTTCTCTAATCAGCAAAACTGTTTTCAGCTGTGCTAAGATACTTGCACAATGGTGTTCAAGGGATTTCTAAGCATCCATCAGCCTTCTAACACAGTTAGCAAACACAATGTACCATTAGAACACTGGAGTGGTGGTTGTTGGAAATACACACGTATGTAAATGTTGGTCTCTACACACCTATGTAAATATTGCATTCAAATCCAGATGTTTGAAGCTAGAATAGTCAGTTACCACATTAAAAATGTATAGAGTGTATTTCTGTTTAATTTAATGTTAGCTTTTGAACTGTAGTGTATATTTAAATATTTTTTTCTTTTTATCTTATATATTTTATCTTATGCCCCTTTGGGGAGCGCCTGTCTGTGTGGATCCACATGAATGGGAATCCATGGGTACCCACCCAAATGAGGGTTACTTGTGTGTCGCCCCAGGGATATCGCTCCAGCTTCAGGGACGCCACAGGGTCTTCTTTTAATATGGCAAACAGGTATGTTAGTTTTTGTAAATGTGTCGTGACGCCACTCACGGCTTGCGGTCAGGAATATGGGTGACCGCCAGTGTAGATTTTATGAGCGTCTGGGGCTGATGGAGTCTGTAGTCAGATGGTGTGGCCTCCCGGGAGTGAGGCGGGCCCCAGGGGCTCAGGTATGAAGAACAATGGGTCCCAGAATAACTCAGGCAGAGTCCAAAAGTTATTTAACTGATTTTTACTCACACAGATGTTGTTGTGAGCTGACCCGGGCGATGCTGTGATTAACCAGCTCCTTCGGGCCAGTCTGAGGGTAACAGGTTAGCTCGCCTTCCTAGCACTTCTGTGTTCGGATAACCCCCTGACCTGAAGTACCATGGGGGTCTATCCAGGGAGTCGCTACTGCCTTTTCTCCCCTTTTTGGACCGTTTGCCGGCAGCATTGACCAGGTGAGATGGCTTCTGGCTCTGTCTCCTTATGGGTCCCTGTGTTGCTGCTGAGGCTTGGACTCTAAGGTTGGTGAGGTACTTGTAGTTCCCCTCACTGACAGGTTTAGCAGATAGTTAAAACTGAAATCTACTCTAGGGACCTGTTCCCCATACGTGCCTAGTCACCAGGAGCACCTCTTCTTCTGACTCCTCGGTGACCGTTCTCCCCCGCCAACTGTCACTACACCGCGTAGGGTCTGACAACTGCCGCGCTCACCACTATCAGCCTGGCTCACTCCACTCCTTTCCTTAGAACCTCTGCACTTTAGCTCCCAGCCCCTCCACTACACCCCTTGACAAGAATTGAAGGCCAGACCCCTCTAGGGACTGCCCAAGGGTCCCATCTAATGGTGTGGGAGACCTGGTTGCTATGTGTCTGTGCGTACACACCTCGTTCTGGCCCTTAGGATTACCTGGAAGTACTGTCCCAGCATGGGTGCAGTACTCAGTGGTGCCTGACCGGGTCAGGGGCGCCACACTTGCTACATCCCCATTGGTGAAGCTGCTGTAGGACGACAAGGAAAGCCTAATTTATTACCGTAAATTTACTTTCCTTTAGTCTGAAGCAGCAGCATGAACTTTCCCTCCCAATAAAATAGTTTTTTCCATGAATATATATGATAACTACACAAGGAAGGAGAGAAACTAGTAGGTATATATAGTCAGAAGACAATTTACATTAATTGCTATCACCTGTCCTTTGTTCCAGGAGGATAAAATGCATATTGGTGCTGCTGCTTCAGACTAAAGGAAAGAAAATTAGTCTTTTTTTTAGCGATCGTACTACAAGAAAAATTACATTTTTTATCGTTTGATTAGTAAAATCACCCTGACATGTTCTCTTTAAACGGAACCTGTGAGGTGCAATATGCACATGACAGTACCACGAGCAGTTCTGGGTGCATATTGCTAATCCCTGCCTAACTGTCCCTGTATACACTAGCATAGATAAAGAGATCTTTAGAAAAAGTATTTCTAAAGATCTTTTATCTTATGATGATGAGGCCAGGGACTAGTCGCAATGGCGTTATATTCCCCGACTAGCCGCCCTCTTAGCATGTTAGCACTCCCACAGGGGCGTATTAACTTGCTATTCAATGCAGCATCACCAACGGTGACGCGCATACCTGTCTTTGCTGTGACCGCTGATCAGACGTCCAGCACTTTTGGTCATGCACATTAGACCTCTTTGAAGCTGGGATACGTACACCCGTCTGCATATTGAGCATGACCAGAAGTGCCCGGTAACCGTGGACACAGGTACTCGTGTCACCACTGGTGATAATGCATTGAATAGCATGTTAGTATGCCATAAAGATCTGTTTATCTATGCTACTACATACAGGGACAGGTATGCAGTGATTAGCAATATGCACCCAGAATTGCTAGTGGTTCTGGGTGCATATTGCACCTGACAGGTTCCCTTTAAGAGTCCATTTTACGTACAAGTGTATCCATTTTGGCTCGTATCAGTGAATATATTTATGCAATCTGTTCTTGACTGCAATTTAAAGAAATCATCCTAGCAATAAAGAAAGGAGGGATAAGATAATAGGTGACGGCCAAGAGGAATATAATGCGGCATCTTTATCAGTTCAGTATACATGTGTATCAAGGGAGAGACTTGTCAATCAAGGTGAGTGGGAGGAAATGTCACTTAGTCCAGCCCCTTGGACTAATCACCCAAGCCACATGGGCCCCGACCCAGTCCAAAAAGCCACAGTGCTTCAGAATAAATTATACCATGCAGAAATGAAGGCATTAATAATTCAGGCAGCAGAAATCAGCTGTCCGGTTCAGTTTAGGGCAAATTTAGACCTTAAGGCCACTTTACACACAGCGTAAACATACCCGCCCCCGTCGGTTGTGCGTCACTGGCAAATCGCTGCCCGTGGCGCACAACATTGCTTACACCCGTCAGACATACTTACCTGCCTAGCGACGTCGCTGTGGCCGGCGAACTGCCTCATTTCTAAGGGGGCGGTTCGTGCGACGTCACAGCGGCGTCACTAAGTGGCCGCCCAATAGAAGCGGAGGGGTGGAGATAAGCAGGCCAAACATCCCGCCCACCTCCTTCCTTCCACATTGCGGGCGGCTGCAGGGACGGTGATGTTTCTCATTCCTGGGGTGTCACACGTAGCGATGTTTGCTGCCGCAGGAACGATGAACAACCTGCGTCCTGCAACAGCAACGATAATCGGGATTAGAGCAACCGGACAACGATCAACGATATGGTGAGTAATTTTGATCGTTAGCGGTCGCTCGTACGTGTCACACGCAACGATGTCACTAACGAGGCCGGATGTGCGTCACGAATTCCGTGACCCCAACGACATCTCGTTAGCCATGTCGTTGCATGTAAAGTGGCCTTTAGTGAAACACTGTCTTTGTAGACACTGTGATGTCCGGCCCAGACCTCTTGACTCGAACTTGACAGCATCATAGGCATATGTAGGTATATAGGTCTCAAATATGTACATAGCACACTAATCATTGTATGAATAGGAATTTATCACTTATACATTGCCCTATGTGTATATGGCCAGCTTTTGTTTTGAAGACTTACCTTTTGGTAAGCCATGGTAAGTAGCTCTTCCCCTCAATCATCAATGCAGTGTTGAACCAACCATAGCTGTAATAAAATAATGTAATATATTGTAAAAATACAGTCTATTGTAACCCATCTATCTTTATTCCCCAAAAGCAGCAGTCTATATAATAAATGGACTAATGGGCCAGCAGTAAATTCCGATCCTAGTTTGCCCTTAGAAGCATTCACATATCTGATTTCCATGATTACTGGTGAGATGTGTTTATTTCTAGTAATGAAGGATTAAACTATTATCTTGTTGTTTTAAATGCAAAGATGGATGGATTCAAAAACATAACAAAAAACCAATGCCTTCCATTGTCCACTAGATGGCGCTCATTCTCCAGAACAGCCATGATTTGTGCTGCATAGCCTTGAGGCGTGACACATAAGACAAGCTAAATTACAGTCATTGACAATGCATTACTTCTACAGCTGCAAACACTGGGTAAAAGCACTTTTTCAGATGGGTCCTTAAGGCATAATGCTTTGCATTTCAGCTACGTGAGAGGTCTTTTTGTTTTTTTTTCTTTAGTTATCATTTATTTTCAGCTGTACACACCTTGTACTTTATACTCTCTGTCTGAGTTGGCATGGTGCCTAAAGTGTGGATTTATGAAATGTATAGTAGAATTGGACCCGTGTGATTAGGTTTTGTTGCATCCACAGGACCCCTTAATAATATATAGACTGTTTGTGCAAATCTCAACCTTCTTCTCATATCATTGCCTATACAGTGTGACAGGGAATTGCTGTTTTAACAAGTGCCTAAGTGTTACAGTCATGGCCAAAGGCATTGGCACTCTTGAAATTGTTCCGAGAAATGAAGTATTTATCCATGAAAATAAATTTTTGCAATTACACGGTTGTCATAGACATGTTTATTTTGTTTATGCGTATTGGAACATCTAAAAATTGTAAAAAAGACAAATTGGATATAATTTCACACAATACTCCAAAAATGGGTGGGACAAAATGAGTGGCACCTTTCCAAAATTGTGGTTAAACAGCTTTGTTTCAAGCATGTGATGCTCAATCACATTCCCATGTGGCAAGTAATAGGTGTGGGCAATATGAATATCCCACCTGAAACCAGATTAAAAGAAAGGAGAGAAGTATCTGTGTGTGCCACACTAAGCATGGAGAATAGAAAGAGGAGAAGAGAACTGTCTGAGGACTTGAGAACCAAAAAATATCAACAATCTCAGGTCCATCTCCAGACATCTTGATGATTCTTTGTCCAAGGTGCGGAACATAATCAAGACGTTTACAACCCCATGGCACTGTAGCTAATCTCTCTAGACATGGAAGGCAGAGCAAAATTGATAAAAGGTTGCAAGATAGTCCAGATGTTGGATAAGCAGCCCCAATCAAGTTCCAAAGAAATTCAAGCTGTCCTACAGGCTCAGGGGGCATCAGTGTTATCCGTTGACATTTGAATGAAATTAAAACCAGAAATATTTAACACAGAAACATAAAAAATCTAGACTGCAGTTTGCAAAAATGTACGTGAGTGTCACGCTCCCAATGCCTCAGCACCACTCCTTACCCACTGAGCCGGTCTCACCATCCAGGCACCGCTCCTTACCCATTGATCCAGTCTCGCCATCGTACCACCACTCCTTGCTCACTGATCCAGTCCACGTGTCCGCCGGTCATGGCTGCCGCTCCTGCTCATGCTCCCCTGCGTCCTGTTCCTGGTCTCAGGAGTCTGACTCTGAGTCTTAGACACATGTTTCTGTATAGGACCGGGCCGCGCCCACTTTCTTGGTCTTATAGGCCCAGCACACCTGAAGCAGGCCCAGCACACACTAGTGTTCCGGCTACCGTGTACCCTGCCCTCCGGTAGGGTGCTCGGCCAAGTGGATCCACCTCCTGGGCCTACCAGTCCTCCTGGCCCTCACAGTTTGATCAGGCCATGGATCCCGCTGGAGCGCAAACATCAGAGCTGGCTGAGCTGCGCCAGGAGCTGGTGCAACAGCGCGAAACCCTGAACCGGATGCTGAAGTTCCTGGCATCCGTGGACCACCGGTTATATACGCTGCAGACCGCAGCCTCATCTGAGTCCACGCATCAACGAGTATCCAGGTCAGAACCAGTTTCCTCCACGGCCTCGCAACTTCGCCTCGCTGCACTGCCTCGCTATGCGGGAGATCCCAAGACCTGCCGAGGCTTCCTGAACCAGTGTTCCCTGCACTTCCAGTTGCTCCTGCATTTGTTCGTCTAAAGTGGTGTTCCTGATGTCACATCTAGAAGGCGAAGCTCTAGTCTGGATTAACCCCCTGTGGGAGAATGAGGATCCGATGACCACCGACATCTGGGAATTCCTGCAAGCCTTCCGAAGCACCTTCGATGAACCCGGACGTACTACCGCAGTGACCTCTTCGCTCCTCCGGCTACGCCAAGGGACCCTGACCGTTGGCCAATATGCCATCCAGTTCCGCACGCTCGCCTCTGAGCTGGGCTGGAACAATGAGGCCTTGACGGCAGGGTCTCTCTGGCCGCATCAAAGACGAACTGGCCGGCCGTGACGTTCCACGAACTTTGGACGCTTTGATATCCTTAGCCACCCAGATTGACCTCCGTTTCCAGGAGCGAACCAAAGAGGTATTCTGGGAGAAGCGACCACCCCGTCACGCCTTTTTCCCGCAGAGGCCTACCGCTCCTTCGCCCCTGCCTTCCTGTGATGTTTTTCCAGAGCCCATGCAAATAGATCAACTGAACCAAGCCAAGCAACGCCGTGCAGAACGGCTCGCCCAGGGCCTGTGTTTTTTTTGCGGAGACGGTTCACATTTGCTCCGTTCTTGCCCGGAGAAACCAGGTAGACCCCAGGTCCAAGGGATGGTGGGAACCGCCACCCTTGGCACCGGAATCCCCTCCGTTCCATTTACACAGACTGTCCAGGTAACGACGGAGAAGACCAGGTTCACGGCAGAGGCCCACATCGATTCTGGGGCTGTGGGTAATTTCATACAACAGTCTACAGTGAATCGATACCAGGTACCTGTGATCCTGCTTGCCAAGCCCCTCTGGTTCGCCTCCGTGGACGGTAAACTGCTATACGAACCCGTCCGGTATACCACCGAACCCGTGAGACTCCAGGTTGGCACTTAGCATACTGAGATCATTGCCTTCTATGTTATCCCTAGAATGGCTCCTGAGCTCCTGCTGGGCCTGCCCTGGCTTCAGCTCCATGACCCTGACATTAGTTGGCATTCTGGCGCTATTTCTCGCTGGGGGCCCTTGTGTCATGATGGCTGCCTGCAGCCTGTTCCTCGGACCCTGTCACCTGGATCTATCATGCCGCAAGCAGAAGAAGCGGTGACGACGCAGTCTAGCGCAGTGCCACAACTCTTGTCCCTTGTGCCTGTGGTGCCACCGGAACCAGAAGAAGAGACGACGCAGTCCAGCGTCGTTCCATTGTCCCTGGCAATTGAGACTTTGATACCACCAACTTCTGAAGATGAGACAATGTCCCATGTCCAGTCAGAGACACTCGAGCCGGTCGTCCTCAATTCCGTCTCTTCTACTGTCTGTGCCCCTCCTCTTTCCATTGCCTCTGACAGGGGTAATCCAGGGAAGGGTGTGCGGTCAAGAAGAGGTTGCTGGTTAAGCAGTCCTTCCTTGCCTATGTGCTGAGTGGCGGTCCGGGGGTTCGTTCCAAGGTGCCCCGGGGGTCCTTTGCATGGGCGGGGGGGGCGTAACGGGGGTGGGTACTGTCACGCTCCCGATGCCTCAGCACCGCCCCTTACCCACTGAGCCGGTCTCACCATCCAGGCACCGCTCCTTACCCATTGATCCAGTCTCGCCATCGGACCACCGCTCCTTGCTCACTGATCCAGTCCACGTGTCCGCCGATCATGGCTGCCACTCCCGCTCATGCTCCCCTGCATCCTGTTCCTGGTCTCAGGAGTCTGACTCTGAGTCTTAGACACATGTTTCTGTATAGGACCAGGCCGCGCCCACTTTCCTGGTCTTATAGGCCCAGCACACCTGAAGCAGGATATTGCATGGGGCTGTGCTGGGTATATAAAACTGGCCTTTCCATGTGGGCAGGGCCTGATCAATGTGTCTTGTAAAGTAGTGTCTTGGAAGGACTTGTCCTAAAGCCTTGTCTTTTGAGCTAGGTGCTCAGGCCCCCTTGTGCCCTGTCCTGTTTTACTGCTTGTCCTTGCTACCTGGTACCTGTGCCTGTATCCTGTACTGTCTAAGGAACCCCGAGACTCTGGTGACCTGGTTCTACCCGTCCCTGCCACACTAGTGCTCCGGCTACCGTGTACCCTGCCCTCCGGTAGGGTGCTCGGCCCAGTGGATCCACCTCCTGGGCCTACCAGTCCTCCTGGCCCTCACAGTGAGTAAGCCAAAATCCTTTTGGAAAGCGTCTTGTGGCAGATGAGATCAAGAAAGAACTTTTTGATAAAGCACATCATTCTACCAAAAATAGAAAGAGGGTTCAAAGATGTTTTGGGGTTGTTCGCAACATAGTAGCTAGTGTCAGAAAGCTAGGTCTGCGTCCTAGGTCCAGCAGGGCAATAACCTCAAAAATACTTCAAGGAGCACCTAAAAATGTATGGAATCAAAGCTCTACAGAATTCTAAAGTGGCCAGAAATTAGACCGGATCTAAATCCCACTGAACACCTGTGGAGAGATCTTAAAATTGCTGTTGGGAGTAGACATCCTTCAAATATGAGAAACCTAGGCGGGCTTTGCACACTACGACATCGCAGGTGCGATGTCGGTGGGGTCAAATTGAAAGTGACGCACATCTGACATTGCATGCGACATCGTAGTGTGTAAAGCCTAGATGATACGATTAACGAGCGCAAAATCGTCGTAATCGTATCATGGGTGCAGCGTCGGCGTAATCCATAATTACGCTGACGTGACGGTCCGATGTTGTTCTTCGCCCCTGCGGCAGCACACATCGCTGTGTGTGAAGCCGCAGGAGCAAGGAACATCTCCTACCGGCGTCACCACGGCTTCCGTAGGATATGCGGAAGGAAGGAGGTGGGCGGGATGTTTACATCCTGCTCATCTCCGCCCCTCCGCCGCTATTGGCCGCCTGCCGTGTGGCGTCGCTATGACTCCGCACGACCCGCCCCCTTAGGAAGGAGGCGGGTCGCCGGCCAGAGCGACGGTCGCAGGGCAGGTGAGTGCATGTGAAGCTGGCGTAGCGATAATTTTCGCTACGCCAGCTATCACACGATATCGTACCTGCGACGGGGGCGGGGACTATCGCGTGCGACATCGCAGCATCGGCTTGCGATGTCGCAACGTGCAAAGCCGCCCTTAGAGCAGGTGGCAAAAGAAGAGTGGTCCAAAATTCCAGCTGAGAGGTGTAAGAAACTTGGTTGTAGGAAGTGATTGATTGCAGTTATTATACCAAAGGGTTTACAACAAAATATTAAGTTGTGGATGCCAACAATTTTGTCTGGCCCATTTTTGAAGTTTTGTGTAAAATTATCCTTCCTTCTAAAAGTGGATTAAAAAGTTAAAAAAAAAATCTTTTAGTGAAGGAGCCAATATCCTTAGATCTTCCTGTAACCTGTGATGTTACTAGGAGATACAGCTGTCATCCGGTCTACAGCTAGGTAAGGCCAAATTCACACATTCGCTATTTTGGTATGGACTGCAAACAGGTCATAGGTGTCCTAACCTGAACTCGATAGTTATGTAGGCATACGTCTCATCAGCATCAAGGGCTCAGGCATTTAAAAAAAAAAAAAGTAAAAATAAAAACAGGAAAAAATAAAACAGCCAAGCATTTTAATCTACCATCCTCCCTAATTGCATGAAAACAGTATCAGTATTCAGTTTACACCACCCAACTTGCAGCGTTAAACGACTACAAATCAGATTCTTGTTTGCTAACAGTCGGTCATTTCATAGCCTGTTTGGACAGACAGACGGCATTTCCTATATGCACTGAATGATCAGTCCTGCTTACAGACAACGATGTGCTGCCAGAACGGTTATTTTAATGATTTCACCCTACGAACGAGAGCTTTGCATACGTCAAGTGACTGGCCGCCTGTTTACACCGCACGATTATCGAGAAACAAGCAATCCTAAGAACACTTCATTATAATGGTGCAGTGTAAAGCCATTCTCATGCTATATTTAGTCATATAATACACATACAGTATAAATTATTATAAAAATAAACTGAAAATAAGAGTAGGTTGTAAAGGTATCGAGAGTGATATGACGCTTTGCAGGAATAAGATAAAGTGAAAAAGATGATGTGAAAAATCAATCTTGCTTAGCTATTGGATATGTTGTTTTATTTTTAGAAGACTGACAAACCTGTATCCAGGGAATAATTCCAACTCTCTTGGTGTAAGGTGTCTAAACCCAAGGACATCATCTTTCCATGACGGTTCCTGGAAAAATAGAAATCATGGTTATAATAAACAGCGTAAAATTACATATGACTGCATAAATATTGATTTAGAATATACTATTGTGCCAGCATCTGACCACAACGACAAGAAGGATAGAAGCAAATAGAAGAATACTGTATTACTGAGCCCTATGTATACCAGTATACAGTGCGCTCCTGCACTCCCTCTAGTGGTGGCTCCAGGTAGGCAAGATATAAATGTTTTGGGCAGCCAGTCCTCAGTCTAGTGTAAGCACCACCGCCCCACATTATATTATGAACTAATCTGGTTCTGTTGAGAATGAATATACATTAGTTCAGTATAGTCAGGCTGGTATCTCACATATCATACAATGCAATGTCCCATAGAAAGGAGGGTTTTTTTGTAAAGTTGTTTTCGGAGTGTGTCAAATGGGGCAGGATTTCTTGGAAGATGTAATCTAGGTCATATTTACACTAGTATCAAATGAGTTTTGTAGTGTCAGGATTAGAGATGAGCGAACCGGTCGCGGTTCGGCTCGAGGTCGGTTCGCCGAACGGGGGTCCCGTTCGAGTTCGGTTCGTCGAACGTTCGACGAACCGAACTCGAACCAATAGGCTATAATGGGAGGCAATCACAAACACATAAAAATGCATTATAAATGTACACAAACAGTTAATAAACATTGCCATAACACTTACCGGTCCCCGCGATCCCTTCTGCACTCTGTCTCCTGCCGCTATTCCATCCGATGATCGCTGAATCCTCCCGGTGACTGGCACTGCAGCAGTGATGCAGGACCTATCGTGACGTCAAAATAGCCATGTGACCAGTCACGTGGCTATTATCTCATTGGCTACAGACTGGTCACATGACTATGACGAGTCATGTAGGACCTGCGAGTGCATCTCTCCGGTACACGGTGCACATATGTGTATCGCCGTGTACCGGCGACATGCTCTACCACACGGTCGACTCCCCGTTCCGTTAGGGACCGGCTGACACAGCCGGTCATTAACGGAGGTTGCCATAGCAACGCAGTTAGCGGTGACGTCACCGCTAACCGCGGCTCCGAGAGCACCGTTGCTATGGTAACGCGTCTGTCAGCGTCTGAGAGCAGGGAGCCAGCGCTAAGCGGTGTGCGCTGCTCCCTGCTCTGTGCACATGTAGCTGCAGCACATATCGGGTAATTAACCCGATGTGTGCTGTAACTAGGAGAGCAAGGAGCCAGCGCTCAGTGTGCGCTGCTCCCTGCTCTCTGCACGTGTAGCTGCGTGCGCTGGTAACCAAGGTAAATATCGGGTTGGTTACCCGATATTTACCTTAGTTACCAAGCGCAGCATCTTCCACGCGGCGCTGGGGGCTGGTCACTGGTTGCTGGTGAGCTCACCAGCAACTCGTGTAGCCACGCTCCAGCGATCCCTGCCAGGTCAGGTTGCTGGTGGGATCGCTGGAGCGTCGCTAGTGTGACATCTCACCAGCAACCTCCTAGCAACTTACCAGCGATCCCTATCGTTGCTGGGATCGCTGGTAAGTTGCTAGGCTAAGTTCACATTTCCGCTAAAATGTATCAGTCACAATCCGCTGCTCTTGTAAACAGCGGAATCCGTTTAGCGGATTCCGCTGCTCCCATAGACTTGTATGAGCAGCGGCTTGTGACTGATGATGCTGCGTTGCACCCTCCGCCCGACTGATCAGTCGTGGAACGACTGACCGCCGGGCGGGAGGAACGCAGCATGTAACGTTTTTTGAGCAGCGAGATCCGTCGGATTTCGCTGCGCATGCTCTCTGGCTCCCTGCACACGTCACCAGCTTTGGTTGGTTACCCGATATTTACCCTGGTTACGGTGCAAGGAGCCAGCGCTAAGCGGTGTAGGCCCGTAACCAAGGTAAATATCGGGTAACCAAGGTAAACATCGGGTGCTTTGCTGTTACCCGATATTTAGGCTGGTTACGTGTGCAGGGAGGCCGACACTTCCCCGCTCGGCCCCGCCCCCTCCCGCACTCCGCACATGTATGTACACACACACACACACACACACCTGTCCCCAGCCATGCAGACAAGCACTGCCACTGACACCCTCGTCTGGCCCCGCCCCCTGCTCGGCTCCGCCCCCTCCCGCACTTTGCATGTGCACACACATACATACATGCACATACATACATACATGCACATACACACACTCACTCACACATACACTCACCTGTCCCCAGCCATGCAGACCGCAGCACTTCTACTGACATCCTCAGCGCCTGGCCCCGCCCCCTGCTCGGCTCCGCCCCCTCCCGCACTTTGCATGTGCACACACATACATACATACATACATGCACATACACACACTCACTCACAGATACACTCACCTGTCCCCAGCCATGCAGACCGCAGCACTTCCACTGACATCCTCAGCGCCTGGCCCCGCCCCCCGCTCGGCTCCGCCCCCTCCCGCATTCAGCATGTGTATACACTCACACACACACACACTCACCTGTCCTGCAGTCACTGCGGCACTGACGTCCTCAGTGCCACGGCCCCGCTCGGCTCCTCCCCTCCCCCCCGAACTCCGCCCCCCCCGCACACAACGGAATCCGACAAAGAATTCTGTTCTTTGTCATCCGTTGTACAGCGTTGAACAGCGCATCAGTCACATGCGTCAAGCGACGCATGTGACTGATACAAATCAACGGAAATGTGAACTTAGCCTAGTGTGACGGGGCCTTTACCGCTGTTACCGCTGACAGCCAGCACTGATCTGCACGCTGTACGCTGCTTCCCGTTTGTAGTGATGATTGTAGTGAGGATGAGGTTCCCCAGCCCCAAGTGATGAGCTGGTAAACTCATCCTCACTACAATCGTCACTACTACTACACTAGAAAGAAAGAAGACAGAAGAGCAGGATCGTGGAGGGGTGACAGGGGGTAATAAAGATGGAGTCTCTAATGTGTCTGTGTATTTATTTCTATTAAAGTATTTTTTCTCTGTGTGGTGTTTTTTTTTAACCCTTTATTGGAGATTCTTAATGGCCGGGTCAAACGTGCCTGACATTAAGAATCTCTGGCTTAATACTGGCTAGTAAAACAAAGCCAGTATTAACTCATGATTACCCAACAAGCCACCCGGCTCCAGGGCTGTTGGAAGAGTTGGATACAGCGCCAGATGATGGCGCTTCTATGAGAGCGCCATTTTCTGGGACAGCTGCGGACTGAAATTCGCAGCAGAGGCGCCCAGAAACCTCGGGCTAACCTGTGCTGCGGATTCCAATCCCCAGCTGCCTAGTTGTACCTGGCTGGACACAAAAATGGGGTGAAGCCCACGTCATTTGTTTTTTAATTATTTCATGAAATAAGTGAAATAATTAAAAAAAAACGGGCGTCCCTATATTTTTGGTTCCCAGCCGGGTACAAATAGGCAACTGGGGGTTGGAGGCAGCCCGTGGCTGCCTGCTGTACCTGGCTAGCATACAAAAATATGGCGAAGCCCACGTCATTTTTTTGGTGGGAAAAAAAATTCTGCATACAGTCCTGGATGGAGTATGCTGAGCCTTGTAATTCTGCAGATGCTGTCTGCTCTTCTCCATACAGACAGACAGCAGCTGCAGAACTACAAGGCTCAGCATACTCCATCCAGGACTGTATGCAGAAGTTTTTTGCCCCCTGAAAAAATTATGTGGGCTTCGCCATATTTTTGTATGCTAGCCAGGTACAGCAGGCAGGTACGGCTGCCCCCAACCCCCAGTTGCCTATTTGTACCCGGCTGGGAACCAAAAATAAAGGGAAGCCCTTTTTTTATTATTTCATGAATTTCATGAAATAATTAGAAAACAAATGACGTAGGCTTCGCCCCATTTTTGTGTCCAGCCAGGTACAACTAGGCAGCTGGGGATTGGAATCCGCAGCACAGGTTGGCCTGAGATTTCTGGGCACCACTGCTGCGAATTGCAGTCTGCAGCCGCCTCAGAAAATGGCATTTTCATAGAAGCGCCATCTTCTGGCGCTGTATCCAACTCTTCCAGCACCTGCCTGCTATACCTGGCTAGCATACAAAAATATGGCGAAGCTCACGTCCTTTTTTTTTCTAGTTTTTTGGCAAAAAAAATAAAAAATGCTTCCCTGGATTTTCCATTGCCAGTGAAGGTAACATCAAGCAGTGGGGGTTAGCAGCCAGTAGCTGCTTGGATTACCCTTACCTAGCAATACAAAAAATGCAGCGGGAGCCCATATATATTTTTTTTAATTATTTATTTAAATAACTAAAAATAAAATGGGCTTCCCTGTATTTTGATTGCTGGACATCACAGTGCTGTAAAAATAAATCTTTAAAAAAGTGACGTAGCGCTCCGCGGTATTTTTGATTCTCAGCGCAGATAAAGCAGACAGCTATGGGTTGCCACCCCAGTCTGCCTGCCGATACCTTGGTTGGCAATCAAAATACAGGGAAGCCCATTAATTTTTTCTATTTAAAAAATAGTTAAAAAAAAAATGACATTGGGTCCCCCCATTTTTGATAGCCAGCTAGGGTAAAGCAGACGGCTGTAGCCTGAAAACCACAGCTGGCAGCTTTACCGTGGTTGGGGATCCAATGTGGAGGTCCCCTCAGGCTCTTTTTTATAATTATTTTATAAATATTAATAATTACACAATAAAAGTAGGGTCTCCCCCAAATTGGATCACCAGCCAAGGTAAAGCGGACAGCTGTGGTCTGGTATTCTCAGGGTGGGAAGGTCCATAGTTATTGGGCCTTCACAGCCTAAAAATAGCAGGCCGCAGGCACCCCAGACGTGGCGCATCCACTAGATGCGCCAATCCTGGCGCTTCACCCCAGCTCATCCCGTGCCCTGGTGCAGTGGCAAACGGGGTAATAAATCGGGTTGATACTAGCTGTAAAGTCACCTGAGATCAAGCCCAGCAGTTTGTGATGTCATGGCGTCTATTAGATACCCAACATCATAAACTGTCAGTACTAACAAAAAAAAAAAAAATCGACAAAAGAAATTTATTTGAAAAAACAGTCCCCAAAACATTTCCTCTTTCACCAATTTATTGTAAGAAAAAAAATAAAGGGGTCCCACGACGACTCTGGACCGTCTAGAATATGGGGGGGAGACACTCAGGGAACGTATCCCCCATTTTCTAGGAGTGCGGACCCTTCATGTGAGGAGTGTGGGTGCAATGAATCTGCACTCACTCTCCCCGGGTCCACAGCAGCAGAGTCCATGTCGTAATAGTTGCTACCAAAGCTGCAATGCCCTGCTCATGAGGTAAGGGCATGCCTAATCAGGAGAACTACTGTAGAGGAAGCTCTGCTCACTGGTATATAGGTGCTCAGAGGTAATAATAGATAAAATTAGTGAGTAACCTCGGCACTCTAAATCTCCCAGACTAAGTCAGTAAGTCACAACGGATAGTAATGCAAAATCACTCTTTATTGGTCCGTATTAAGAAAAAAAAATTTTTCATAAGCATATATGTTTTTGTCCAAAACAAGTTACAAATGACGTTTCGGCCTGAGCCTTCGTCAGATTGGACTTATCTGCATGTAATCATGAAAAATGACAATAATCAGTATCACATAAGAGTGAGAGAACAATAACATAAACTCAAACAATGTAGAGGTACAATTGGGATGCAGCAAAAAAATTGCAACACAGCAAGAAATGAAACACATGATACAAATGTCATAATACAGTACAAGGACAATATAGTAATGACAAATATGGGGTCAGAGTAGACTTAGACAGCTCTGGTACGAAAGACATGTCAATCATAAAGTAACATGTGCAGTAGGTGTAGAGCTACAGTATGCATGGCAGAGCTAATGGGTAGACCGACCATAGAAAAAGAACGGAGAAAAAGTGGAGAAAAAATGGAGAAAAAGTGGAGAAAAAGTGGAGGAAAAATTGGAGAAAAAGTGGAGAAAAAGTGGAGAAAAAGTGGAGAAAAAATGGAGAAAAAGTGGAGAAAAAAGTGGAGAAAAAGTGGAGAAAAAAGTGGAGAAAAAGTGGAGAAAAAGTGGAGAAAAAAGTGGAGAAAAAGTGGAGGAAAAATTGGAGAAAAAGTGGAGAAAAAGTGGAGAAAAAAGTGGAGAAAAAGTGGAGGAAAAATTGGAGAAAAAGTGGAGAATAAGTGGAGAATAAGTGGAGAAAAAGTGGAGAAAAAGTGGAGAATAAGTGGAGTAAAAGTGGAGAAAAAGTGGAGAATAAGTGGAGGAAAAAGTGGAGAAAAAAGTGGAGAAAAAGTGGAGGAAAAATTGGAGAAAAAGTGGAGAATAAGTGGAGAATAAGTGGAGAAAAAGTGGAGAAAAAGTGGAGAAAAAGTGGAGAAAAAAGTGGAGAAAAAGTGGAGAAAAAGTGGAGAATAAGTGGAGAATAAGTGGAGAAAAAAATGGAGAAAAAGTGGAGAAAAAGTGGAGAAAAAGTGGAGAAAAAAGTGGAGAAAAAGTGGAGAAAAAGTGGAGAATAAGTGGAGAATAAGTGGAGAAAAAGTGGAGAAAAAAATGGAGAAAAAGTGGAGAAAAAGTGGAGAATAAGTGGAGTAAAAGTGGAGAAAAAGTGGAGAATAAGTGGAGAATAAGTGGAGAATAAGTGGAGAAAAAATGGAGAATAAGTGGAGAAAAAATGGAGAAAAAGTGGAGAAAAAATGGAGAAAAAGTGGAGAAAAAGTGGAGCACCCTTTGGTGCCTTTCATGTGGCACTAAGGGGTGCTTAGCTTTGTATTTAGCCAGAAAATGAAAAAAAAATGACATAGGGTTCCCCCTAGTTTTGTAGTCAGCTAGGGTAAAGCAGACGGCTGCAGCCTGCAGACCACAGCTGGCAACCTCACCTTGGCTGGTAATCCAAAACTGAGGGCACCCCACTCTGTTATTTTAAATTAAATAAATAATTAAAAAAAAAAAACACGTAGGGGTCCCCCAAAATTGGATCACCAGCCAAGGTAAAGCAGACAGCTGGGGCCTGATATTCTCAGACTAGGGAGGTCCATGGTTATTGGACTCTCCCCAGCCTAAAAATAGCAGGCCGCAGCCGCCCCAGAAGTGGCGCATCCATTAGATGCGCCAATCCTGGTGCTTCGCCCCAGCTCATCCCGCGCCCTGGTGCGGTGGCAAACGGGGTAATATATGGGGTTAATACCAGATGTGTAATGTCACCTGGCATCAAGCCCTGGGGTTGGTGAGGTCAGGCGTCTATCAGATACCCGACATCACCAACCCAGTCAGTAATAAAAAAAAATAGACGACAAACACATTTTTATTTGAAAAAACACTCCCCAAAACATTCCCTCTTTAACCAATTTATTAGAATGAAAAACAAATCCAGGTCTGCTGTAATCCAAGGGGTTGCCATGACGATCCACACTGTCCCAGTCAATGAAGAGCAGGTTGTTCCCCATTGGCTGGGAGAGCAGTGCAGTGACCTGAGCTAACATCAATGGGTCAGCCCAGGTCACTGCAGGGCATGACAAGTGCTGCTGTCAGCGAGGTACATTACCTGCGCTGATCTCCAGCACACTGACAGCCCCTGTCACTGAGGTCAATGACCGCCGCCTTCACACCAAGTCTCGCGAGAGGCCCGTGACGTCACCGCTAGTCAGTCTCGGGTCGGAAGCGAGAGGTGATGTGACAAGCGGCGGCCATGGAGGACAGTGACAGCGCTGAGGTCGGGATGGCGGGACTTCATCACCGCAGGCAGGGCCGGCTCCAGGTTTTTGTGGGCCCCGGGCGGAAGAGTCCCAGTGGGTCCCATAAACACGGAGACACACACACATACACAGATACATACACGTACATATACATATTTAAAGACAAACTCACAAAAATACATATAAACAGACAAATCTATACAGTCATATACACTGACATACATAGATACACATCATACATGCATACATACAGAGACACACACTGCTATGCTGCATACATACATACATACAGACAGACACACACATACTGCTCTGCTGCATACATACATATAGACAGACACACACACTGCTCTGCTACATACATACATACAGACACACACATACTGCTCTGCTGCATACATACAGACAGACACACACACACACTGCTCTGCTGCATACATACATACAGACAGACACGCATACTGCTCTGCTGCATACATACATGCATACATACATACACGCATACTGCTCTGCTGCATACATACAGACACGCATACTGCTCTGCTGCATACATACATGCATACATACAGACAGACACGCATATTGCTCTGCTGCATATATATATATACATACATACAGACACGCATACTACTCTGCTACATATATACATACATACATACAGACACGCATACTGCTCTGCTGCATACATACATACATACATACAGACACGCATACTGCTCTGCTGCATACATACAGACAGACACGCATATTGCTCTGCTGCATATATATATATACATACAGACACGCATACTACTCTGCTACATATATACATACATACATACAGACACGCATACTGCTCTGCTGCATACATACATGCATACATACAGACACGTATACTGCTCTGCTGCATACATACATGCATACATACAGACAGACACGCATATTGCTCTGCTGCATATATATATATACATACAGACACGCATACTACTCTGCTACATATATACATGCATACATACAGACACGCATACTGCTCTGCTGCATACATACATGCATACATACAGACACGTATACTGCTCTGCTGCATACATACATGCATACATACAGACAGACACGCATATTGCTCTGCTGCATATATATATATACATACAGACACGCATACTACTCTGCTACATATATACATGCATACATACAGACACGTATACTGCTCTGCTGCATACATACATGCATACATACAGACACGTATACTGCTCTGCTGCATACATACATGCATACATACAGACAGACACGCATATTGCTCTGCTGCATATATATATATATATATAAATACAGACACGCATACTGCTCTGCTGCATACATACATGCATACATACATACACGCATACTGCTCTGCTGCATACATACATGCATACATACAGACACGCATACTGCTCTGCTGCATACATACATGCATACATACAGACACGTATACTGCTCTGCTGCATACATACATGCATACATACAGACAGACACGCATATTGCTCTGCTGCATATATATATACATACATACAGACACGCATACTGCTCTGCTGCATATATACATGCATACATACAGACACGCATACTGCTTTGCTGCATATATACATACATATAGACACGCATACTGCTCTGCTGCATATATACATACATATAGACACGCATACTGCTCTGCTGCATATATACATACATATAGTCACGCATACTGCTCTGCTGCATATATACATACATATAGACACGCATACTGCTCTGCTGCATATATACATACATATAGACACGCATACTGCTCTGCTGCATATATACATACATATAGACACGCATACTGCTCTGCTGCATATATACATACATATAGACACGCATACTGCTCTGCTGCATATATACATACATATAGACACGCATACTGCTCTGCTGCATATATACATACATATAGACACGCATACTGCTCTGCTGCATATATACATACATATAGACACGCATACTGCTCTGCTGCATATATACATACATATAGACACGCATATTGCTTTGCTGCATATATACATACATATAGACACGCATACTGCTCTGCTGCATATATACATACATATAGACACGCATACTGCTCTGCTGCATATATACATACATATAGACACGCATACTGCTCTGCTGCATATATACATACATATAGACACGCATACTGCTCTGCTGCATATATACATACATATAGACACGCATACTGCTCTGCTGCATATATACATACATATAGACACGCATACTGCTCTGCTGCATATATACATACATATAGACACGCATACTGCTCTGCTGCATATATACATACATATAGACACGCATACTGCTCTGCTGCATATATACATACATATAGACACGCATACTGCTCTGCTGCATATATACATACATATAGACACGCATACTGCTCTGCTGCATATATACATACATATAGACACGCATACTGCTCTGCTGCATATATACATACATATAGACACGCATACTGCTCTGCTGCATATATACATACATATAGACACGCATACTGCTCTGCTGCATATATACATACATATAGACACGCATACTGCTCTGCTGCATATATACATACATATAGACACGCATACTGCTCTGCTGCATATATACATACATATAGACACGCATACTGCTCTGCTGCATATATACATACATATAGACACGCATACTGCTCTGCTGCATACATACATACATATAGACACGCATACTGCTCTGCTGCATATATACATACATACAAACACACACCTTGCTCTGCGGGGCCCACACACGCGGCTCCGGGGGTCACACACACGGCTCTGCGGGGCCCACACACGCGGCTCCGGGGGCCACACACACGGCTCTGCGGGGCCCATACACGCGGCTCCGGGGGCCACACACACGGCTCTGCGGGGCCCACACACGCGGCTCCGGGGGTCACACACACGGCTCTGCGGGGCCCACACACGCGGCTCCGGGGGCCACACACACGGCTCTGTGGGGCCCACACACGCGGCTCCGGGGGCCACACACACGGCTCTGTGGGGCCCACACACGCGGCTCCGGGGGCCACACACACGGCTCTGTGGGGCCCACACACGCGGCTCCGGGGGCCACACACACGGCTCTGCGGGGCCCACACACGCGGCTCCGGGGGCCACACACACGGCTCTGCGGGGCCCACACACGCGGCTCCGGGGGCCACACACACGGCTCTGCGGGGCCCACACACGCGGCTCCGGGGGCCACACACACGGCTCTGTGGGGCCCACACACGCGGCACCGGGGGCCACACACACGGCTCTGTGGGGCCCACACACGCGGCACCGGGGGCCACACACACGGCTCTGTGGGGCCCACACACGCGGCTCCGGGGGCCACACACACGGCTCTGCGGGGCCCACACACGCGGCTCCGGGGGCCACACACACGGCTCTGCGCGTCCCACACACGCGGCTCCGGGGGCCACACACACGGCTCTGTGGGGCCCACACACGCGGCACCGGGGGCCACACACACGGCTCTGTGGGGCCCACACACGCGGCACCGGGGGCCACACACACGGCTCTGTGGGGCCCACACACGCGGCTCAGGGGGCCACACACACGGCTCTGCGGGGCCCACACACGCACGGGGGGACAGGGAGGGGCGGGGAGGGAGTGATGTCCCACATACTGATCAGGTCACGGTGCAGATGGGGCCCACACAGCGCCGGAGGGAAGCGATGTGCTGGGGGTCGCTGGCTGGCACTGTGACTCCTTCATCTGTGCGACCGAGCAGGACGCCGGGCGGTAGCTCCGCCCACAGATGATGCTCAATGAAGGAGAACACACCCTTAAAGGGCCGGCAGCCACAGTTTCCAGTGCCAAGGACTGCTGCCTCCGGACCGACCGCAGGTAAGCCGAGCGGGACCGTCTGTGTGTGTGTGTGTGTGTGTGTGTGTGTGTGTATATATGTGTGTGTGTGTGTGTGTGAGTGTGTGTGTGTGTGTGTATGTATGTGTACATGCCGCGGGCAGGAGGGGGCGGAGCGAGCTGAGCGGGGAAGTGTCGGCTTCCTGCACGTAACTAGGATAAACATCGGGTTACTAACCAAAGCGCTTTGCTTGGATACCCGATGTTTATCTTGGTTACCAGCTTCTGGCAGGCTGCCAGCGATGGCTCCTGCACACTGTAGCTGTAAAAAGCCCTGCTTTTTGCTGCTAGAACCGTTCTCGAACGTTTCTAGAACTATCGAGCTTTTGAAAAAAGCTCGAGTTCTAGTTCGATCTAGAACATGGCCCAAAATCACTCGAACCTCGAACTGGAGAACCTCGAACCACGAACCGCGCTCAACTCTAGTCAGGATACACAATATTCAGCATAAATTGTGTGCAATAAACACATTTTATACATTATACCATATCCCCATTGAACTATTTGAGTGATTTCACTAAGCTGGTGCCCTACACATAATAGTAAGGACTATGACTATTCATCTTCTATTGATCACTGCTTATAGAACGCTCATGTAGCTAGGAACCTGACAATGTCACCAGAAGCGAATAATATACTGATTATATGTCCTACCATGTCAGCAATGGAATATGTGCGATTGTGTGGCCTTGGTACAAATACAGACACATTGTTTTTATAGTAAGTAGGTGAAATGATCTTTTGTACTGCACTACATCCCTATCTATTTAGTGCCATAACCTAAACTATTTTTTAATATACTTGCATTAAAAATGTCTTATCATTCCCTAACTACACTGTCTAGCTGCTATTCTATTTTTTTTCCCTACTTCCTTTTTAATGATTCCTTGTTTGAGAATCCCAGTGCATGGTGCATGCTGGGACACTCAAATGAAGCGTCATCAGAGGGCAGAGGTTGTGGTCACTGCCACAGCCTCTGCCCCCTCACTGAAACAAAGCATCATCAGTGATGTTTGTTTTTGAGCCTTGGCTAGTACCAGCAAGATGTGCACTGTACAAATGTATTTTATATATATATATATATATATATATATATATATATATATATAGTGAGCGGGTATATACAGAGCAGGTAATATTTCAAATTATTACAAATAACTAAATTTATGGACATGTATGACTTGACTCTTTTTGCCTGTGTGGATTGGATGGGTGGATCTGGTGAGAAATTCATGTCAGTAGCAGTTTTAGAAATATATTGACTTAGAAAATTGATGACGTGTTCAATGCTTATTTTACCCACTGTATATGTGTGTATATATATATATATATATATATATATATATATATATATATATATATAAAAAAAAATATTTTCATTCTGAAGCCAGATTAAATCTCAGATTGCATATTAGGATTCTGTAATGCTAACACATAAGCAGTGTAATGGTCCCATTCCAGTTGTGTTTTTTTTACAATTATATGGAATAGAAACACAATCCTCATTGCGAGATCCCCAGAGTATTTGTTTCCTTTACCCCCTTAGGGTATGTTCGCATTACTTTTTTTTCAGGTGTTAAATGGCTTTAGGATAAAAAAAAAATGTCAAGAACATGCCATCAATTCCTGAGGCTATTTACACTTGAAAAACATGTTTCTGACCAACTGAAAAAATAAGAATTGTTATGTGGACATACACTTATTCTATATTATTACCTCTCATCCTGACATTAAATGGAACAGTACTTTCATATCCAGTATATATTTTAGATAACTACCATAAGAAGCCAGAACAGAATACTTTCTCATTACGTACAGGTGCTGGTTCTTTCAGCAAATTGTATCCAGACTGTAGAAATAGTCCCATGTCCTGGGCAGCCTCAGAATGTACAAATTTTAGCAAATAGTCAAAAGTTTCCTTGCTCCATTGACTGAAAAATAACAAAAAAAAATTAAACATGATAAATACAATGAAACATTTTATATAGAAAACCAAGTCATTAATAAAAGGAATTATCTTCTCTATATCTTGCTACTAAGACAGCAGCACATCATTACTGCGGCATGTGACTATACATGACCACTCATTATACTCGTATATTCTGTGTACAATTAAATTACATTTTAATTTAAAATGTTATCACTTTTTGTATCTTTTTCTTAGTATTTTTTCCATTTACCTACCCCCCCCAATAGTCTCCTCTATAGGACCAGTTTTGAGTGTTTTTTTAAGGCAGAAATGCCATTGCCAGTCCAGGGGAAGTGGCCTTAGAAAAGCATTTGAGCTAAGGACTAATTTTGCTTCTACACAAGTAATAACTAAAATTATACCTATCTTTGTATATATGAAAATGACATAGAAAAATAAGAGGTCAAAAGTGAAATTAAAGAACTTACGTCTCCTGCTTGTTATCATTGTCATATAAATATGGCTGCCACAGGCCCGCTGCTCCATCACTTGTGGTGAGTGGGGTAAACTTGTCTGCATAAACCTCGATCTTCAGAGGATGTACTAAATGATGGTATTGTTCATGAATACATAGGGCTGTGGAGAGTCCAATCACTCCAGCTCCTATTACAGCAACATGCATGTTCCTGGCAATTACTACCCTGCAGGACAAAACACAGAATAGGTAAAAAAGGAAAGCACAGGTTCAAAAGCTGAATTCACTAATGTGTTGACTGTACTCTTGGTTATCATATATGGTATAGTATGAGATATATGGCTCAATGTATGCACAAAGTATCTTATTTACATGAGGCACTTTACAATGTCTCTTGAGAATACCAGGGGCTGCTGCTAAATCTTCCAAGTACTGTAAGCCAAACAAAAAGAAGGATTACGATTGTGCCTCAAACCAGGCATCCGTAGCAGCCATGGCATCAGAAATGGTGTGACATTTGGTATCCTTGAGGTGTTTCTTCAGGTTTGGAAACAGATGATAGTCGGAGGGAGATAGATCTGGTTAATAAGGTGGGTGGTCAGCCAGCTGGAAGCCCAGGTCTGCCAGTTTTGCCGTGGTCATTTGTGCAGAGTGAGCAAAGGCATTGTCTTGCAAGAACAAGATTCCTTTGGACAGCTTTCCGTGCCTTTTGGCCTTCAGAGCTGCCTTCAATTGGTCCAGTTCATTGTAATACCTTGCATTGGTGGTAGAACCCTTTTGAAGGTAGTCCACTAGCAATACGCCCTCCTTATCCCAGAATACAGGTGCTATCACCTTAGTGGCTGATTTTTGCACCCTGAACATCTTTGCACAAGTAGAACCACTGTGCTGCCACTCTTTTGACTGCTCCTTGTTTTCAGGGTCATATAAATAAATCCAGGTCTCATCCAAAGTGACCAGTCAATCCAGGAAGTTGTTATCAGTCCAGAAACGCTGACTAATTTACCAGGAAGTTTTCAGTCGCATGCTTCTCTGATCTAGTGGCAAACATTTGGGGACCCACTTTGCAGATAGCTTCCTCATGTCCAAATGTTCATGGATAATGACACAAACACGTTCACGGGAAATTCCCATGATGACTGTTATTGCTTTTGCTGAAATTCGTTGATTCTGCAATATGAGATTGTGCACAGTATCGACAATGAAGGGCATTGAAGTATATCACCATGAATATCCTTCTCAGACTTTCCTTACAGAAACAAGATTTTTATCACTCCTCTGCTCTCAGTTGCTGTGAATATTGCATTAGACATTTTTTTTTCCGCGTGCATAGAACACTGTTGCCATAAGCAACAAACACAAGATTTTGAAAAGGCTTTTATGTAATATAAGATTCGTTACCATAGAAAAAAAAAAATCACAAAGCCAAGGACTTATCAGCAGCCCCTTACCGCATTGTGCCTTACAAACTCTGTCCTAGGTTATGGAGTGTCTAGCACCTAATGCATTTTGTGGCCAAAGTGAGTTAGTCAGTAGGGAGTAGAGAAGGAGATCTTGTGAGGATCGAAGGTTACGTGCTGGTAAGTACCGGGAGACTAGGTCACTGGAGTCGTTGGGCAATGGGAAGCCAGTGAAGGGATTGGCAGAGAGAAGAGGTTGGGGAGTAGTGGGGGGACAGGTGGATTAGTCGAGTAGCATAGTTTAGAATAGATTATAGGGGTGCCAGACTGTGAGAAGAGAGGCTACAGAGCACGAGGTTGCAATGTGGCGACCTGGACAAGCCAGGACGTCACAGGTACTACACCAACACACCCCACACCCTGGCTAGGCACACCGAAGTCAAACAAAAATCCTTGTTGCCAGGGGCTGATGTCCACACCATTGGGTGGGCCAGGCGGTTGGTCCCACCCACCGAGGAGTTCACAGTCCTGGAGGCGGGAAAAGGAGGGAGATCAGTTTTGGGAGTGAGAAAGTGAAGTGGTAGAGGAGCAGCCTGACGGTGTCCGGGTGTGTGGCCCAGGCACATACAGCAAGGTTGGCAGACGGTGGAGACTGTCTGCAGGAGAGGCTGATTGGAGTGAACCGTAAGGACCGGGGACGGGCGGTGGCCCGACGGTACCGGATCGGGGAGCAAAGAGAAGCCAGCACCATTCGGCAGGGCTTACGGACCCCGACCAGGCTAGGAGTCGCCGTAAAACTGGTCAAATCCGTTAGCGAAGGGAACCTCCGGGGTTTCCCAGCAGTCAAGACCCGATTGAAGGCAACAGCTCACACCGTAAAGGGAAACACAGTCACCGCCAAGGCTACAGTTCCCAGGGCCAGAGCCTGCAGGCAAAAGGGGCTCCTTCAGCATCCATCCAAGCTGGGGAGCAGGTTACCGGTGGGAAGCCATTGGAACCGTAAACACAACACAGGTGCAGGGAAAGGTAGTCACCATCAACCTACCGGGAGGAGAACAACCGGGATAGATAAAAAAAAGGGGATAGATAGAGCAGATAGAGACAGTGAGATGGTAGGGGTCAATGAAGGATTAGGGGGGGATGGGACATGCAAGGAACGTAGGGAGGCTAGGAGTAATAAAGGTGTTAATAGGATTAAATGTCTACTGGCAAATGCAAGAAGTCTTGCAAACAAAATGAATGAATTGGAGACTCTTATGTCAACCATGGATTATGATGAGGTGGGCATTACGGAAACCTGGCTGGATGAAAGCCATGACTGGGTGACAAACATACAGGGTTATAGTACATTTAGGAGGGACAGGAAAGACAAAAAAGGTGGTGGGGTGTGTATATTTATCAAATCTAACCTAAAACCTGTGTTGAATGATGACATTGGGGGGAACTGCAACAATGTAGAGTCAGTATGGGTAAATGTACATGGGGAGGAGAATAATGGAAAAATGCTAATTGGAGTTTGCTATAAGCCTCCTAACATACTTGAACAAATAGAGGGTGAAATGCTGGAACAAATTGAAAAGGCAGCTAATTATAATAATCGGGTTCTTATTATGGGGGATTTCAACTATCCAGACATACAGTGGGACATAGAATCTTCTGGTTGTGCTAAAAGCTGTAAATTCTTATCTACCATTCAAGACCATTTCCTCTCTCAGATGGTAGATGAACCGACGAGGGGAGATAATTTGCTAGATTTGGTCCTGTCAAATAGACCGGATACAATTTCAGATCTACAGGTCCGGGAGCACTTGGGCACCAGCGATCATAATATGGTAAGCTTCAACGTAATATTCAATAGAACATTTCAAAGGGGAAATGCTAAAACCTGGAATTTTAGGAAAGCTGATTTCAACAAATTAAGGGAAGAGCTTAAATGTGTAGATTGGGACAAAGTCATGGTAACTGGGGATACTGAACATAAATGGGGAAAGTTTAAGGATATATTGCTAAAGTCCTGTAAAAAACTTATACCCTCTGGTAATAAAATGTCCAGGAATAAAAAGAAACCACTATGGATAAATAAGACTGTACAAAGTATAATAAAACAAAAACAAAGGGCGTTTAAAATCTTGAAGGCTGAGAATACAGAAATAGCATTGCAGGAGTATAAAGATATCAATAGGCAATGCAAAAAATAAATCAAACAAGCAAAACTAGCTACTGAAACAAAAATCGCCAATGACATTAAAATAAATCCCAAAATCTTTTATAAATACATTAATGCCAAAAGGAAAACAAAGGATAGTATTGGCCCCTTAAAATATAATAACAAGTTAGTTATAGAGGACAAACAAAAGACTGAGATATTAAATAGGCATTTCTCATCTGTGTTCACCAAGGAACTGACTGTACCAGGCATCATTCAACAAGTGAAAAATCAAAGTTTACCACCCGATATAATTAATTTAACACAAGAAGAAGTACGCCTACGTCTGAGTAAATTAAGCATTGACAAATCCCCAGGGCCAGATGGCATTCATCCACGAATATTGAGGGAATTGAGCTCCTTAATTGACAGACCGCTGTATCTCATCTTTTTAGACTCGCTTGTAACAGGGTTGGTGCCTCAGGATTGGAGGATTGCTGATGTGGTACCGATATTTAAGAAAGGTAAGAGGGTAGATCCAGGCAACTACCGTCCAGTAAGCCTGACATCAGTAGTATGCAAAGTTTTTGAGGGCATTTTAAGGGATGACATGCAAAAATATGTTGCAGAAAATAATATAATAACTGACAGACAGCATGGATTCATGAAAGATAAGTCATGTCTAACCAACCTGTTGGGGTTCTATGAGGGGGTAAGTGCAAACCTGGATATTGGTAATGCAGCTGATGTGATTTATTTGGACTTTGCAAAGGCATTTGATACTGTACCACATAATAGGCTTATACTAAGGGTACCTTCACACTTAGCGATGCAGCAGCGATCCGACCAGCGATCTGACCTGGTCAGGATCGCTGCTGCATCGCTACATGGTCGCTGGTGAGCTGTCAAACAGGCAGATCTCACCAGCGACCAGTGAACAGCCCCCAGCCAGCAGCGACGTGCAAGCGACGCTGCGCTTGCACGGAGCCGCCGTCTGGAAGCTGCGGAGACTGGTAACTAAGGTAAACATCGGGTATGGTTACCCGATGTTTACATTAGTTACCAGTGTGAGCAGGGAGCAGGGAGCCGCGCACACTGAGCGCTGGCTCCTTGCTCTCCTAGCTACAGTACACATCGGGTTAATTAACCCGATGTGTAATGCAGCTACATGTGCAGAGAGCAGGGAGCCGCGCACACTGCTTAGCGCTGGCTCCTTGCTCTCCTAGCTGCTGTACACATCGTGTTAATTAACCCGATGTGTACAGCAGCTACATGTGCAGAGAGCCGGAGCCGGCAGCACAGGCAGCGTGAGAGCTGCGGAGGCTGGTAACTAAGGTAAATATCGGGTAACCACCTTGGTTACCCGATGTTTATCTTGGATACAGCTTACCTCAGCTGTCAGACGCCGGCTCCTGCTCCCTGCTCGCGTCATTTGTCGCTCTCTTGCTGTCACACACAGCGATCTGTGTGTCACAGCAGGAGAGCGGCTTTGAAGAAAACGAACCAGGGCTGTGTGTAACGAGCAGCGATCTCGCAGCAGGGGCCAGATCGCTGCTCAGTGTCACACACAGCGAGATCGCTAATGAGGTCACTGCTGCGTCACAAAAAGCGTGACTCAGCAGCGATCTCGGCAGCGAGCTCGCTGTGTGTGAAGCACCCCTAAAGCTCCAGAAGCAAGGACTGGGGGAAACTATATGCACCTGGGTAAGGAATTGGCTAAAAGATAGGAAACAAAGAGTAGTCATAAATGGAACATTCTCTAAATGGGCCATAGTCAGCAGTGGGGTGCCGCAGGGATCTGTGCTAGGACCAATTCTTTTTAATCTCTTTATTAATGACCTTGTGGATGGGATTGATAGTAAAGTGTCAGTCTTTGCTGATGACACCAAACTATGTAGGATATTAAAAACTGACCTTGATAGTATAATATTACAAAAAGATCTGGATAAGATGTCAGAATGGGCAGATACTTGGCAAATGAGATTTAATGTTGATAAATGTAAAGTAATGCACCTAGGACGGAGTAATCCTATAACTGCGTATACATTAAATGGAAGTAAACTTGGGACTACAGAACAGGAGAAGGACTTGGGTATTCTCATTACAAATAAGCTGAGCAGCAGCACTCAATGTCAGGCAGCAGCTGCAAAAGCAAACAAGATTATAGGGTGTATAAAAAGAGAGATTAGATCCCGCGATCCCAACGTATTATTACCCCTCTATAAATCACTTGTAAGGCCACATCTGGAATATGGGATCCAGTTTTGGACTCCACATTTTAAAAAGGACATTCAGAAGTTAGAGTCAGTTCAAAGGCAGGCAACTAGACTACTACAAGGAATGGAAGGCCTCCCATATGATGACAGGTTGAAAAAGTTAGATATGTTTAGCTTAGAAAAAAGACGTCTCAGAGGAGATCTCATTTATATGTATAAATATATGTGTGGTCAATATAAAGGACTGGCACATGACTTATTTCTTCCGAAGACAATACTAAGAACAAGGGGGCACTCACTGCGAGTGGAAGAAAAGCGATTCCGACAGCTAAATAGGAAAGGGTTCTTTACAGTTAGAGCAGTCAGACTGTGGAATGCCCTACCACAAGAGGTAGTAATGGCAGATACTATAACATCTTTCAAAAAAAGGCTGGATGATTTCCTCAGTACACACAACATTGTTGGTTATAAATGACTTAGTGACCAAATGTAGAACTGGTGGAGGAAGGTTGAACTAGATGGACCTAGGTCTTTTTTCAACCTTAGTAACTATGTAACTATGTAACTATGTAACCGTAGCCGTCTGTGGGACCCGTCCATCCAGCCGTTTGTTTGACCAGAGACTCCATGTGAATTACTGGCTGAGAGAGTACCACCGTGCCGTGCGGCACAGCGCTGCCCCCGCGACCCTGCACCTCACCAGGCCCCGTAACCCGCCTGTCATCCCTAACCCTCACCGGGCCCCGGGACAACCTACCCCCCTACCCACGGAGGGGAGAACCAACATCCAAGTTGCTCCCTGTCATCGCTCCCGGGATTCCCGTCCAGAGCAGCGGTGGTGTCACAACTTCACCACAACCATGGGTGGCGTCAAGGACAATATCCCCAAACCACACACCACCCCCCCTTTCACTCACGGGCGAGGAACGCCGCTCGAGTCCCCGGGATCCGGCCCACCGCTCGAGCCACCACCGAGCAGCAGCAGCAGTAGCCGGACCCGAGCAGTGGGTGAGCGCAGCCTCCCCTCCTCCACCAGCGACAGCAATAGTCCAGGTGAGAGATAATAAGGGCATGCACTACAGTTTTTGCAGCTTCTTGGGAAAGGAATTTACAAATCCAGGAAATATTTTTGAGCTGCAGGTGCAAAAAGTGAAGAGGGCTTGGATGTGTCGCTTGAAAGAGAGAGCAAAGTCTAGAATTACTCCCAGGCAGCGAGCACGTGAGACCGGGGAAAGTGAGCAGCCATTGACTTTGATGGATAGGTCAGTTGGGGGGTTGACTGAGGAGGAGGGAAGATAATGAATTCTGCTTTGTCCATGTTCAATTTTAGACATCGAGTAGAGAAAAAGGATGAAATAGCAGACATTGTGGGATTCTGGTTAGTAAGGAAGTGATGTAAAGTCCAGAGAGGTAGATCTGCATATCATCAGCGTAGAGGTGATACTTAAAGCCGTGGGCCTCTATGAGCTGTCCCATGCCGAAGGTGTAGATGGAGAACAGCAGGGGTCCAAGAACTGAACCATGGGGGGCACTGACAGATAGGGGGCTAGATGAGGAAGTGGTGTAAGAGTGGGAGCCGAAATGCTCCCTAATGTCTATTGAGTTGTGTGTGATTGTACAGAGAAATTTCCTGCTAAGGAATGGACTATCTTCTGGGTTAGGAAAAAGTGAGACGCCCTGAGAAATGTATGAGATTGTTGAGTGACCAGCTAGACTGCCTTGCAACCAGCTATGATGAATAATTTCTTGGGCTATGGCAGTGAGTTAATCACTGGCCAGCACAGTAAAGGTGTACTCTGGCTTGTTCTATGGAGTAACACTGCAGACCTTACCAAGTGAGAGGAACTATGGTCGCTACCGCTGTCCAATACTATATATTGTGAATTAACAATAGCCTGCTGTAAAGTAACTGTTATTATTGTTGACTGTAACCACTAAGTTGTGTGGCTTTACACTGATGCATAACAACCAAGCTCTGTGCCTCAGTCCTGAAGAGCAAACAACAAGGCCTGTATCATCAATTGTTGTATACTCTGTGCCGCTCTTCAGTGTGTAACTTGCAAGCTTGAAGCCTCAGTGACAGACTGTCTCAAGTTGTCATGCAGAGTAGCTCTAATTAAAACTTGTTACAACAGTGTTTCTGTGTCAGAATCACAACATCGTACTATTAGACACTATTGAAACGGACCAGTTCATAAACCTTAAAGGGAGAAAAGGGCAATAGCACGGTGGGTGGACTCAAATCAGGGCTTTCTGGAAAAATATTCTTGAAGGCAAATACCAGTAGTTTTGGGGGTAAATTATATCACTGGTGAAACCTGTGCAGCTGCACAGGGGCCCAAAGGTTCAGAGAGCCCATTTCTACTTCCAAAACTGGTGGCATTGTGCGCTATGAGGAGCTTTTGAACTGCAAAGGGCCCATATTCTGTCCTTTCACAGGGGCCCTTTCAGTCTGTGTCCACCAGTGGGGACAGATAAATGTGTTTGTTTTTTTTATGAAAACATGATATATATAAAACTATAATGCATGGGTATTACAGGTCACCCAGCGTAAGAAACAGACATTCTTCATATCTGGTTTCTGCTTGTGTTATTAACTCAGCATTTGTACTTCAATATGGGTTTTCTAAAAAAACACAATCCCTCTTAATAGTTCTTCATAAGAAGGTTTACTCTACCGCAGTATTTTGAAGATCAAGCAATTTTTTGGTAACAGAACACTTTCACTGATTTCAATACCCCAGGCACACAATACCCTAAGTGTCTGCTATGTGACTTGGCAGACCTTTGGGTCCTGAACCTCATTGGGCATGCAGAGGGGTGCACACTGACATCAGACGGTTCCCTAGTACATCACTTTGCAGCCATTGCTTGCTGTGAATATTTTACTGAATGAGGATGGAGTTTAGTCAGCATCAAAGGCTGATTTTATTATGCAATGATTTAACATTCATGGGGCATTTTTTATTAATTCTGCAGTCATCATTACTAACAGAAAAAGTATTAGGATTTTTTTAAAACTATATAAAATTCTGAAATATTGGGGAAAATCGACTCATACGGTCTAATTTTTACACTGTAAACTACAGTATTATATGCCAAATGTATTATAAGGGCTTATGCTGTTCTATACATTTGGTTCATCTTGAGTCTGACTAGTCTTACTTTGCAAAACCTGATAGTTGTCCTTACTTTGACTTAATTTACTGCAAAAATGGGTCTGATATGTTACATTTTAGTTGTACTGTTCCTTTAAACTGTAATTGTTGCAGTTAGGGGTTGTGACTTTACATTGTTGGGCACTAAAATGCCAACCTAATATCATAAGCATAAAATGTGGCATTGAGCAAAGTAAGAAAACAGTACCTGGCGGTGTAAACCAGACATGAAGCGCCTTTCCAGAACATAGCTCACAATGAATAAGTGCAGCTTCCCACAAGCCTGCAGCCAGGAGCTGAACACAAGGAAGTGATGCTCACTTTCATTTTCAGTTACGTAACTCTATGGTATAAGTACAATGGGGCCATTCATTGCAGCACTACAGTGGCTGAAATAAAAATTACAACCTGCTCTGTAGGAGGAATGTGCGGCTGTAATTGGGGATGTGGGGTGATCTGTAGGGACATCTCTGGCAAGAGTGTATGGAGGGCATCTGTTTCTTTTCAAATCCACTGTATTACAACAAACTCTTGTACTGATACTAAAAACCGCTTTACACTCAGCGACGTCGCTAACGAGATATTGCTGGGGTCACGTAGTTCGTGATGCACATCCGGCCTTGTTAGCGACGTCGTTGCGTGTGACACCTACAAGCGAGCGCTAACGATCAAAAATACTCACCTAATCGTTGATCGTTGACACATCGTTTATTTTCAAAAAATCGTTGCTGGTGCTGGACGCAGGTTGTTCGTCGTTCCTGAGGCAGCACACATCGCTACATGTGACACCCCGGGAACGACGAACAGCAGCGTTTATGCATCCTCCGGCAACGAGGTGGGCGTGTCATTAATGTGGCTGGTCTCCGCCCCTTCGCTTCTATTGGCAGGCCGCTGTGTGACGTCGTTGTGACGGCGCACGAACCTCCCCCTTAAAAAAAGAGGTTGTTCACCGCCCACAGCGACGTCGCTAGGAAGGTAAGTATGTGTGACGGGTACTAGCGATATTGTGCGCCACGGGCAGCGATTTGCCCGTGACGCAAAAACGACGGGGGCGGGTAAAGTAGCCTTAACTTAAAAGCGGCGTTATATTTATATATCATGGAACTGACAGATACAGGTGAACATAATGTTGAATGTTCTGTTCGGCATAAGAGGTCAAAACATACCTCCCAACCTTCCCGGATTCAGAGGTACTGTCCTGATTTGAGGGCTCTCTCCCACAATCTGGCTGATCACAGCTCTTGTCCCAGCTCCTCCCCTCAGTGCAGTGAATAAATTAACTCAAGCTGAGCAGGGCATAAATCAACTTTTCATCTGCTCTGATTTTCAGGATGGGACTAGAACTCATGAGCTCTTTGGCCATAGGCAGCAGCTCTACCATTGAGCCACTGCCTGTATTGCCAGGTATAGGAGGATTTGGTAATCTTGACCTGAATTAAAGGCAGAATAAGCCACAAGCAAATTATTCAGTTACATAGCTAGATAGCTAGAGGGATAGATAATAGATAAATAGATAGAAAGAATGAGGGATAGATGATAGATGGATATATATATATGGATGGATAGATAGAATGAGGAATAGATAGAAAGAGGGATAGATGATAAATAAATAGATGATAGAACGAGGGATAGATAATAGATGATAGATAGATGAGAGATAGATAGATGGATAGAGGGATAGATAATAGTTAAAGATGGATAGATGGACAGATAGATCGATAGATGAATGGATAGATAGAAAGAGGGATAGATAATAGATAGAAAGAGGCATAGAAGATAGATGGATAGATGGCTAGAAAGAGGGATAGATAGAAAAAGGGATAGATGATGGATAGAGTGATAGAGAGATGGATGGATGGATGGAAAGTGGAATGGATAGATGGCTAGAAAGAGGGATAGATAGATAGATAGATAGACAGATAGAGGGATAGATAGATAATGGATAGATGGATAGATAATGGATAGATAGATAGAAAGAAAGATAATAGATGGATAGATTATTTTGCTCCTATAAAACTACTATAAAGAAATGATAAAAATAGAATTTTTGAATGCAGCAAAAATGCCATAATAAAAGAATATTGTTATTGTATAATTTGGTTCAGATCCTGAAAAAAAACAAAAAACACCGGATTTCTGCAATGGTTTCACAGACACAATAAAGCCACATGTCATATAGTGACGCTTATATAAATATGAGAATTCTGGCTGATACGACTATGAATGAATGAATGAATGAATGAATGAACAGTCCGGGGCATCTGCTGAACATCCCTCACGGCCAAATGGGTATCGTTTGGGGGCGTGGTCAAAATTTGTCACACTGCGTTGCACGCGCCGCATGCTTTGTCCCTCTTTCTATTCTTCGAAAGTTAGGAGGTATGTATAAATGTGTCTTTCCATATTACATTATTACATATTGTACTTGTATAATAGTAATATCAACAGCACAAATATTATCAGAAATGCAACATTTGTAGGTAAACATCCAACCTCTTGGTTAGGTTATGATGCGGATGGGCACATCTGTCACCATGGATCAATTTTATGGGTTATTCAGTAGTAGAAAGAGATATTTAGCCACTGGCAAAAAGGAGCACATGGGTCAATGCAAATATTACATATTGCTGCAAATGCTCCAGTACCAGTCATGCTGATTAGGTTTGGACTTGTTATTACGTTACAAAGACAGATAATCAGGTCAGATAAGTGAAGATCTGCCTATAAGATAACCTACGAGGCCCTGTGGTAAGACCCTAAATAAGAATCTAATTGTGAAACAGGTTAAAGAGAACCAACCATGAGGATTTTCATATATAAAGGTAAAGCCAGTGCTATACTGGTGATAGGATGCTGAATGGAAGCGTACCTTTTGATCTGAATTTCAATGTTGTATTTCCGAAATATGTGCAAGTAAAATTCCAGCAATGCACTGTTATTTGATTGACAGGTGCAACAGGGGCGGGAATATGTGGGTCGAATCTTGCGACCTATTCCCGGCCATGTCTGCCTGCCTGGCCTTTCTCCCCCTGTCGCCGTCATGCACATTAATTCCGGTGCATGCGCAGTGTCATTTGGAAGTATTGCATAAAAGTCTTCACTTAGATGGTGTCGCAATCGGTGCCTGCGCATAGCGCTATCTCCGGCGCCATCTCTGTGAATAAGGTCTTTCAGCAGACAGCCGTAGGCACTATGAGAAGGCAGTGCATGCCGCCTCACAACCTCTGCTCTTGTTATGACCACGGGAGCACGCATAGTCACAACAGAACTGCAGACTGTCCACAAAATTAGCTCCCTGCAGACTGCATCAAGGAGAACATGAGCCGCATGCTTCTGTGGTGAAGGGCACGGGGCAGGCAGTGATTGTAGTCGTGCGTTCAGGAGGAATGACAGGTCACAGCACAGCCTGTCATTAACCCATCACCTCCCCGTCGCTGCACCTCACACAGGAGGACTCCGTATCCATTGCAGGCGACACCACATTCACATTCTCAGGAAATAGTCCAATCAAAGCTTCTTTTCTCAAAACAAGCCAACTTTATTTTCTGCTATCTTCTGCATCATCTTGGTCCGTGCTTCGCTGGCACCGGTACTCTGCCCATAGGGGTTCCTTACAACTTTTCCTCTCATAAATAATTTAGCAGCAGTCCGTATCTCTGGCACCTGGGTAATTTCTGTCACCTCTAGGCCTCTCCTTCCATCACTACACTTCACACTGGCATGGACCAGGTCATGAAGTCCGTTAAGGCACTTCATCCCACCCTCAGGGGACGCTAATACGTAAGAAAGACTGCAACTGACAGAGCTCTCCCAGGCCATACAGCCATACCCTTCTACCTAAGGGCGCACTGACCTTTGCGTGAGTGAGGAATTAGTTGAGTATTAGCAGCCAGATGAAGCACACACACCAGACCCCCGACCGAAGGACTAACCCCTCTTCCTGGGGAATGCGGTTGATCAATCCAGACCGGATCCTGTGTGTCACAGCCACAGGGGTGACCCATAGGATCAGAATTGTCATGGTGGGGTTATTACTCGTACATCTTACATGAATATGTTCATCATAAGAAATGCCATCATGACCACAAGGGATTACAAAACCCACTGGGTCATAGTAGGTGACAAAGGGTAGTGGTGCACAAATGGTAAAGCAACAATATGCCAGTTGTTTATAACCTCCAGTGATTGCAATGATCAGAAGACCACTAGGGATTTTGAAGCCACTGAATGTATAATTGAAACTGGACTCTGGCAATAAGGATACAACACAAGCTGAATACAGAAGAAAACAGGTTCTGTAGTGTTCTCCAGCAACCTAATGGTTTTTAGTGTTCAGACTTCCCATTGGCTGACAGTCTTGCAACCCGCTGACATTTATTACAAGCTCAAACTGTTACAGTTGTACTAGATCTCATCTAGGCATTTGTCGCATCTCCACAGCTATCTAAGGATATGGGCAGTAGCCTAAAGGAGATTTTTTGTTTAAATTGTTGAAACTATAATTTTTATAATTGTTGTACTATAAAACGCACTTTTTTAACAAGGAAAAATTCCTGTTAAAAAGTGTTTGCGTATTACGGCCTGGAGGCAGCTTCCTATGATGGAGGAGAAGATGACACCACATCTTCCCCAATCAAAGAGAAACCTGCCATCTCTCCTCCAGCTCTCCACTGATCTATGTGATTGGTGTAGAGCAGGAGAGAAAGCTTACTGGGAACTGAATGGAGGCTGAAGGACCTTTCACATGAGTAATTTTTGGACCTTTCAAGTCATGTGACTGATCACATGATCTGAAAGTTCCGTCTGTTAATCGATAGAATTTCCTGCAACTGCTCAACGTCTACAGTCTCGGAACTACAAGATTTGGTAATTTATAATACTTGTGTGTTATGATCTGGTAACCGTGGATAATCACGAAAAATCCCATTAATAAGGAAAAAATCAAAAACCACATCTATCCCCTATCTATCAAACAACGCTAGAAGTAGCAGTGGGATGTTCCTAATAGCCCTAGACACCTCGTGACTGCCTGAGAAACTTGCTACACCTCAAAGATAGAAATGAGGAATCCTAACTTTCCTCGGAGCAGTCCCCAAAGAAATAGCAAGCCCCCAACATGTCACAATGGTGATGTTAGAAAATACAATACACAGATAGAAAACATAGATCAGCAAAGGTGAGTCCCGACTTACTATATAGAACAGGACAGGACAGATAACTGATTGCAGCCAGCAAAAAAACCTGAAAAAATTCCAATCTCCTGATAATAAAAACTACTGAGACTACACGGACTCTCCCCCACTATATCAGGTACTCTTGTGCTTGACATTTTAAACAGAACTGCAGATATAATGGGAAGAAACAAAATCACAGAACAAGCAACATTCTAAAGTGCAAATAATCCAAAACTGACCAGGGAGCTCCACACCAGTACCCACTCGGATGACATTTACAACACTTGTTGTGTACGCAAATGTGCATGTAGAAGAGCTGCTTATGTAAGTGCAAATGTGCATGTAGCAGATTTGTGTATGTAAGTGTAAATGTAGCAGAGCTGTGTATGTATATTTAAGGCTGGGGTCCCACTAGTGTGTGGCATGATATGCTAATGACCTTCAGCTCATGCTCTGCTGAGAATATGTGCCGAATGTCATTATACTGTGCTCTGATATTGCGATCAGATCACAGGTGCAGAGAAGAGGGAGAGAGTAATCTCTTCCTCTTCTCTACTGCCTGTCTGTGCGTATATCGCCCTGCACTTGGAGGACATCCAAGTGTAGTGCAATTTTTCACACGCACCCATAGAGTTGTATGGGTATGTGTGATGTGAGACTCACTGCCAAATGCAGCATGCTGCAATTTTTTTCACAAGGCAATATGGCATGACAAAAAAATAGTAGATGGCACTACCTCACTGTGCAACACTGATGTGAGTGCAATCTGTTGTTTTCTCTGAGTGTACTCATCTTGCTAATTGCAACTGGGAGTGAGGCCTAAATGTGCATGTAGCAGAGCTGTGTATGTAAGTGTAAATGTGCATGTAGTAGAGCTGTGTTTGTATAATACACACACTACAGAGAAACACTAACAATAGATTTATTACCTTCCTCTTCTACCCCATTGCATAAAAATTAGTGCTAATCATTCCTCGACTTTACTGCAACACAGAAAGGTTAAAAAAAAAGGAAAAATATATTTTAGCAATTTTCTGCTGTCTAAATTTAAGGTGTGTCTTATGGTAAGGAGTGTCTTACATTCCAAAAATATGGTATACTCCATTGTTGTTCACCATGTATCTTGCTTTTACCTGTGTAATTTTTTTCATACATAGGTAAACAGCTACACGAGAACATCCCTTGTCTACGTGCCATGTGATCTTTGGCTGGGTGTGGCTAAATTACTGGAACTTTTTGGCAATGTTGTTTATTTAGTATTTTTTTTATTTATATTTCACTTTGTTCCTCTGCCATGTTTCCCATTGTCATAATGAAAGGTAGTTATACTCGCCAGGTCAACATGAAATGTATGCATGAAATATACGCATGCTTGCTAGGTCAACAAATTTCATCCAGCAGATTAGCAGATCTTTCTTTCATGGAAAATCTAACATATGTCTCAGCTTTACATTTAATTCTTTTTAAAATTGTTCAAAATCCTATATTGTGCTCAAAAGATTACATACCCTGGCATAGTTAATGGTTGAGTGAAGCTATTTATTGTCAAACTACTGTGTTTTCTCTTTTTAAATCATAATGACAACCAAAAATATCCAAATAACCCTGATAAAAAGTTCACATGCCCTAGTGATTTTGGCCTGATACCATGCACAGAAGTTAACACAAATGGGTTTGAATGGCTAATAAAGGTAACATCCTCACCTGTGACCTGTTTGTTATTGTGTGCGCATAAATGCTAAGTGAGTTTCTGGGATCCAGACAGACTCTTGCATCTTTCATCCAGCCACTGACGCTTCTGGATTGTGAGTCATGGGGAAAGCAAAAGCATTGTCAATGGATCTACCAGAAAAGATAGTTGAACTGTATAAAACATGAAAGGGATAGAAAAAGATATCCAAGGAATTGATAACGCCAGTCAGCAGTGTTGAAACTGTGATTAACAAATGGAAAATCAGGGGCTCTGTAAAAACCAAACCACAATCAAGTAGACCAACAAAATTTTCTGTCACAACTGCCAGGACAATTGTTCAGGATACAAACGAAAACCCACAAATAACATCAGCTGAAATATAGGACTCACTGAAAACGAGTGGTGTGGCTGTTTCAAGATGCACAATAAGAGGCACTTGAAGAAAAATGGGCTGCATGGTCGAGTTGCCAGAAGAAAATCATTACTGCACAAATCCCACAAAGTATATCTCCTACAATATGCCAAGAGCACAGAGAGAAGTCTCCAAACTTCTGGAACGAGGTAATTTGGAGTGATGAGGCCAAAATCAAACTTTTTGGGCAGAACCAGAAACATTAAGGAACACAATTCCTACTGTAAAGCACGGAAGTGGATTGCTGATGATATGGGGGTGTGGAGGCTACAAAGGCACAGGAAACTTGGTCAAAGTTGAAAAAAGATGAATGCAGCACGTCATTAGAAAATACTGGAGACAAATTTGCAGTCATCAGCCCAGAAGCTGCACATGTGATGTACTTGGACGTTCCAACATGACAACGATCCAAAACACAAGGCCAAGCAACCTGTCATTGGCTACAGCAGAACAATCTGAAGGTTTTAAGTGGTGATCCCAGTCTCCTGACCTAAATATCATTAAGCCACTCTGGGGAGAACTCAAGTGCGCAGTTCATGCAAGAAAGCCCAGGAATTTACAGAAATTGGAGGCTTTTTGCCAAGAAGAATGGGCAGCTTTACCATCTGAGAAAATAAAGAGCCTCATGCACAACTTCCACAAAAGATTTCAAGTTGTCATTGATGTTAGAGGGGGCAATACACGGTATTAAAAACTGTAGTATGTAAACTTTTGATCAGGGTCATTTTGATGTTTTTGGTTGTCATTATGATTTAAAAAAAGAAACCACAGTAGTTTGACAATAAATAGCTTCACATTCTCTGAAAAAAGGACAAGAAAGAAAAAAATCTGCCAGGGTATGTAAACTTTTGAGCACAACTGTATACGAACAAATAGACACATACATATTTTTATACAGTGGGTGAAATGAGTATTGAACGTGTCACCAATTTTCTAAGTAAATATACTTCTAAAGGTACTAGTAACATGAATTTCTCACCAGATGTCAGTAACAGCTCATCCAATCCACACTGTCAAACAAATCAAAACATAGATATCCATTATTTAAATACAAAAAACCTGGCACACAAGAATGAATATAAGGACTTTATCATACAGACAATCTAAAAATTATAAAATGTGTATCGTTTCGACCCCTATATTTGGGTTTTCATCAGATACTGAAATGAGACAAATACAGAAGAGGAAACAAAAATAAAAATGTTATATATAATATATAGGGATACATAGGGATCGAAACGTTACACATTTTGCAATTTTGGGATTGCCTGTATGATATTCATTTTAGTGTGCAAGGTTTTGAACCCTTCTTGAGCAGCCATAATTCCAAATGTGCCATAAACCTTATTCTCCTTGTCCATAAATTAAGTTATGTGTAACAATGAGAAATGACACAGGGAAAAAGTATTGAACACGCTTACTGAAATGTATTTAATACTTTGTACAAAAGCATTTGTTGGTGATGACAGCTTTCAGATGCCTCCTGTAACTCATTTTCTATGTGAACATTGAGAGAAATACGAAGAACAGTTTTTTAGCACATGACTGTAAGTGAGCAAATCGCATATGAATGCGCAGTCACATGACGACTACTCAAACTGCTTGGGGGAGGAAACACCAAATTGGATTTTTGCCCCGCGTGCCGGAAAGCCTGGATACACCTCTACCGCATATCCCAGATTCTGTTACATTTGACAGGAAGAATAGCGTGGCATACACTGGTGGTATCTATCGTACCACAAATCTGGCACTAGACTGTGGTTTCCGATAAAACTATGAGGAAATTGTGAACAGAGATTAATATTAGTAATGACTACCTATTATTTATACAGACGTATCAAAATACTAACCTAAACTATACTTCCTCGAAATAATCTTGTAGTCTTTATTATTTTGCATTTTGTATTGAATTTTAGATATGCATTTTAATTGAATAACATGCATAGTAATAACAAAAATGTAATAATAGAGAGAAAATAAAATAGAATACAGGTAATGAAGACACAACATACAGTACTGATCGGGAAGGGATTGTTAGCATAGCCTCTAAATAAGCAGATCAAGCTATTGTGTAACCTAATAAGTATAATACGTGCCACTGAGAACAAGAACACAACACCCAAATTACCGGCAACAATGCATTTTAGGTCTCTTTTACAGTCTATAAGGAAATAATAACACTGTACTCACTTTTCTCTCCACTGGATAAGAATGTTTTGTTGGAAAACTGTGTTACTGGATGTTATGTAAGATTGTTATTCATAATCTTGTAGTATTAATGGGAATTTACATTGCTCCACCCTTATGCAACAATGAGCCAAATTCTTAGTCCTATTATGCAGGCAGAATTCAAGAGTTCAAAGGACCTGATTTATGATTAAGATCTCACTTTTCTTTATTCCATCTTATAAAAATGTACAGTGATGTTTCAGACATATTTGGCAAATGTGATATGATATTGAACACAGCCTCTTCCTCTTCAGTTCTATCAGGGTCATAGAGTAAACAACTCTGGGATCAGGACGATAATTGTCCAGCACCTTTCTCTTCCTTAAAAGTTCTTTTATTCAAAATTCACATCCAAGAATCCTTTAAAAACATTTGTGTCTCAATATCAGGCCACACTGGCCCAAGGCTTATGTGTTTCGGAACAAGGGGCCTGAGATTGGTACACAAATGTTTCTGTACCGCCCCGGGGCTCGGCCGGCTGCCGAGCCGCTCGGATCCGTGCTCGTGGGTAGGTGGCTCGAGCTTTCCACAGACAGAGGGGTCACGTCGCTCTGAAAGGGGGTTGGCGCTACACATAGGGACTTCGGTGGGGAGGTCCACGGCCGGAGCCGCGGTTGTTTGCAGGAGATTTAAGTTCGTGACGCCACCCACGGGTTGTGGTGAATGGATGGACACCACCGCTGCCGTTGACTAGGCTCCCGGGGACGGTGTTGTGCAGCTTGGTCTCTCATCTTCCTCTTAACAATACCCTATAGATCTCTATGGAGTTTAGGTAAGGCAAGTTTGCTGGCCAATCAAACACAGTGATACTGTGGTTATTAAACCAGGTATTGGTACTTTTGGCAGTGTGGACAGATGCCAAGTCCTGTTGGAAAATAAAATTTCCATCTCCAAAAAGCTTGTCAGCAGAGGGATGCATGAAGTGCTCTAAAATTTCCCTGGAAGCCGGCTGCGCTGACTTTGGTCTTGATAAAACACAGTGGACCTACACCAGCAGATGACATGGCTCCCCAAACCATCACTGATTGTGGAAACTTCACACTAGACCTCAAGCAGCTTGGATTGTGGCCTCTCCACTCTTCTTCCAGACTCTGGGACCTTGATTTCCAAAAGAAATATTTGGCATAGTAGTATTCACAAAAGAAAAAAAATTCAGCTCCCTGAATGAGAAAATAAAATTGATGGCTTTATTTACAGATTTCAAATCCAAAAAGTCAATATGACTCCAGCAGCAGTCCACTCCTTGTGAATCTCCCCCAAATTTTTGAATGGCCTTTTCTTAATATATCTATCAAGGCTGCGGTTATCCTGCTTCTTTGTTTACTTGTAATGTTTGCCTGGAGCCACAGACTAAAGCTGGGTTCACACTAAGCGACAGCGACAACGACGTCGCTGTTACGTCACCATTTTCTGTGACGTAACAGCGACCTTGTAAGTCGCTGTTATGATCGCTGCTTAGCTGTCAAACACAGCAGAAGCAGCGATCATAACGTCGCTGTGCTACATGTGCAGAGAGCAGGGAGCCGCGCTTAGCGCTGGCTCCTTGCTCTCCTAGGTACAGTACACATCGGGTTAATTAACCCGATGTGTACTGCAGCTACATGTCACAGTGCAGAGAGCAGGGAGCCGCGCACACTGCTTAGCGCTGGCTCCTTGCTCTCCTTGCTACAGTATACATCGGGTTAATTACCCGATGCGTACTGCAGCCACATGTGCACAGAGCAGGAGCCGGCACTGGCAGCAAGGGCGGAGGCTGGTAACGAAGGTAAATATCGGGTAACCAGGGAAAGGCCTTCCCTTGGTTACCCGATGTTTACGCTGGTTACAGCTTACCGCAGCTGCCAGACACCGGCTCCTGCTCCCTGCTCGCTTCATTTCGTCGCTCTCTCGCTGTCACATACAGCGATGTGTGTGTCACAGCGGGAGAGTGACGACCAAAAAATGAAGCTGGACATTCAGCAACGACCGGCGACCTCACAGCAGGGGCCAGGTCGTTGCTGGATGTCACACACAGCGACGGGACGTCGCTGCAATGTCACAGAAAATGGTGACGTAGCAGCGACGTCGTTGTCGTTGTCGCTGTGTGTGACACCAGCTTAAGACTGGTTGTAGAGGGAAGCTAGAGGAAAAGCAGGATCCTAAGAACTTCTAAGATCACAAAGCAGGATCCTAAGAACTCTGCAACCCTTTAACCCCTATACAGGGATTTGGAATTACACAGAGATCACCACCTGTGGTAGACTGTAGTCCATGGTAGTCAGGCAGGGTCAAAAACCAGGAAATGCAATACAGGAACAGAATCGTCAGGCAAGGGCGTAATGAGGAAACAAAGTGGAGGTCAAATCCGGGACTGGCAGCAAGGTACAAAAACAACAGGCAGGAGGGTAGTCAGAAAACAAGCAGAGGTCAGCACACAGGAATCACTATACAAACAGAACAGGAACCAGGAATACAGAACTATCTTTGGAGGTGGTCAGCAGACAGGAGGGAGAATAAGAAGGGTGTGGTGTCTTCCAATTAGTTGTAGCTGAATGATGGTAACTTCAGCTGGAAGACACACACCACCTACAGTCAGCCAGTGGTACTGCAGATCCCATGGAAACCCAACTTAGTGGATGAGCGGAGCCTGCGCTCACCAGCGACGCTGGCATTGACTCCTCTCCTATCACCATCACTATCCACGGCAGGAACACGGCATAACCTGGTGATCGAAGCAGAAGTTGATGGAGCAGATCTGGTGGGGACTTAACATCACCTTTGTCTACCACACTATTTCCTTCCACTCAACTTTCTATTAATATGCTTGGATACAGCACTCTGTGAACAGCCAGCTTCTTTAGCAATGACCTTTTGTGGCTTACCCTCCTTGTGGAGTGTGCAATGACTGCCTTCTGGATATCTGTCAAGTCAGCAGTCTTCCCCATGATTGTGTAGCCTACTGAACCAGATTAAGGGACCATTTTAAAGGCTTAGGAAGCCTTTGCAGGTGTTTTGTGGTAAGTATTCTAATTTTCTGAGATAATGACTTTTGGGTTTTTGACTGTAAGTCATAATCATCAACATTAACAGAAATAAACACTTGAAATAGATCACCCTGTTTGTAATGACTCTATATAATATATGCTTTTACCTTTTTGTATTGAATTACTGCAATAAATTAACTTTTTGATCATATTCTAATTTATTGAGATGAACTTGTACATCCTGTTATCCATGAAACATGTAAACTAACCATGAACTGAGGTTATTCTCATCACAGAAACCATAGACATATTTCTGCGATCTTCTATAACTTCCTAATCAATGAACGTCCAACTGCCTGAACCCCACTGAAGCTGATAGGCTGTATTCTACACTGCATTTCCCAGTACAGTGAGTGACCATGAGCACCAATGTGCTGGGAAAAACTGTATTGGAGGTTGTATTTTTAAATTGTCCCTTTACCTTCAGACAATTTAATTTAATTTTACAATGTGGTAAGTGGATAATCTGCAAATCGCTTCATTTGAAAAATTCTTGTCCCTAAAAATCACTCCAATGTACTGACCACTGGATGTCTCACTTTCTGTCCACTGCCTGTTGACAAGTGTAACCTGCCTAAAGCAGTGGAGATGATGAGAAAATGACAAGAAATGACGGCGGATCTTTGTTTCTCTGTTTCTGATTTTGTCAAGTTACAAACTGACCTAACATTGACATGAAATAAAGTCCCAGCTCCTATAATGCAGGTAGAATACAGATGAAGAGGAACTGTCCACTGAACAGGAATGGATGGCAAGCTTTGAGATACTGGGCAATTCCCAGAGATAATAAACTGTTATGTGCCTCATGAGTTGTTTTAATTTGATGTGAGAGATGAGGATAGCAAGCCTATGTGTTTCTACAGGTTTCATGTGACTCGTAGAACAGGTACACTGCAAAACAGCATTGTGGCCCTTTCCATCTAAGTATTGGTCACAGCAGTCAGAATCTCAGCCGGTAGAGGTAGCGCATATTACCAATCTGCGTTTGATGAAAATAACCTTTTATTCAGCATCGATGGGAATGTTCCAATAAAAGGTCAAAATTGTCTTTGTTTCATGTTTACATACATCACCCTGACATTGGAGCAGTTAAGCTATGTCCAGTTCTGTAACTCCCCCCATATGCCATCCATAGTGAAGAATCAGACCACACAATTGTATACAGTAAGTCTGCATGATAATTGTATGAAAAGAAGATTTCTTTTTTAGAAATTAAGACTACAGAGTTTATTCAATTATATTTTTTTTTATGCATTGCAGCAATAAAAAGGACTTATTTTCTGGAGCTATACATATCATTTAGAATTTATGATCAACCTTTAGCTACTGATCTGAAGCTGACAAATTGCAGTCTGCTGAAACTCTATCAAAATGGGTTAAAGGCAATTTGTCAGCAGGTTTTTACTATGTAATCTAAGGCAGCATGAGGTAAGGGCTGAGACACTGATTTCAGAGATGTGTCACTTATTAGGTTGTGTGTTGTTGTTGACAATACAGTATTCTGTCAGCAGATACTGATACTGTCAGCAGATCACTGCCAGACTATCCTCCCTGTGCCTCCTAGTCTGACCACATCCCCACCAATAATTATCAGCTGTCGATATACAGATATGGGGTGAATCAGAGGTGTGGGTGGGGTTACCTTTCTGAGCCTTCCTACATCTACAGCAGAGATAACTCTGATTCTATCACAACTGCTGCACCCGATTAACTATGTGATACATCACTGGAATCAGGGTCTCTACATTATGCTGCTCTCAGATGAGATGGCAAAAACCTGGTGACAGATTCCCTGTAAGTAGCAGTATGAATATGTTTGGGTCATTATTTAATAATAATAGATTTAGCCCAATCTTATGCAGATCCAATGATGAGTGAGATAAGTGTCAGGGTTAAGCAGCTGATGAAGGCTAACAAATCCCTCTTTGGCTGCCTGTTTCCAAGTTATTGGAATAGATAGGAGTGGATCTGCAGTACCACGCTGTGGTCAATACACAGTTGACTTAGCTTGGCTATGCTGCTCAGCAACTGGTCACATCCAGCTGGTGCCATCTCTGGGAATACCTGCCTGGTATTTCACCTCCACCAATTAGGTATTGATGCCTAAAGGTGGCTTTACACCCAACGATTTCGCTACAGCGATCTCGTTGGGGTCACGGATTTTGTGACGCACATCCGGCCGCTGTAGCGATCTCATTGTGTGTGACTCCTAGGAGCGATTTTGGATTGTTGCAAAAATGTCCAAAATCGCTCCTCGCTGACATGGGGGTCTTCCCCCAATTATCGCTGCTGTCGCTAGGGCGAAGTTGATCCTCGTCCTTGTGGCAGCACACATCGCTACGTGTGACGTCCCAGGAACGAGGAACCTCTCCTTACCTGCCACACGCCAGCAATGAGGAAGGAAGAAGGTGGGCGGGATGTTTGTCCCGCTCATCTCCACCCCTCCGCTTTGATTGGGCGGCCGCTTAGTGACGTCGCTGTGACGCCGAGCTAACTGGCCCCTTAGAAAGGAGGCGGTTCGCCGGTCACAGCGACGTCGCTGAGCAGATAAGTACGTGTGACGCTATGACAGCGATCTCCACATATCGGCATAATGATAGGGGCGGGTGCTATCACGCTCGCCATCGCTAGCATTGGCTAGCGATGTCGCAGCGTGTAAAGCCCGCTTTATCCTAAGGGCTTGGTCATAGCACTGTATTAATTAAACAAGTGCTATCCAATTTTTTATCGGATAGCAGTTGGACCAATGTTATTCAATGGAGCAGTGCTAAGGTTCGGGGGTTTTTTCACTGAAAAAATGTGTCAGTGAAAAAAACTCACAGCAAGCTAGAATTTCACTCTGAAATCTTATGCCACTCACCCATTCAAGTCTATGGGTGCGATGTCATCCGAGTGCAGTTCGATTTCTCACACAATGGAAAAGATGGAGAAATGTTGTTCTCCATCTTCTTATCTGTGAGAATATGATCATACTATGCTGACACTGATTAAACTCAGATCAGAGCTAGGAGTGTCGTTAGCATAATTGACCTGATTATCTCGATGAGAGAATTTATGGTCGTGTGACCCTGCCCTAAGGATTGGCCATTAATTTAAAAGTACTGGACCCCTTTCAAAAATTTGAATCTGGATATCTACAATATCTGTCATATACTATGTCTCTTTGTGTTGTATTTGTTAGCGATGAGGCATAAGTAACTTTCCATAAATTAATCAATGCAGTCCATTTGTACATGTTTGATAACCTATCCTTTAATTACAAAGGTGTGGTTTGAGCATTAATCAAATGAAATGTTGTGATCTATCCAAACATACAGCAATGTCAGTACATTGTACGAACAAGTCTATCTTAGTAAGACCAGAATGCCAGTGACAGATCATCTCTACTCTTTATTCTTTTGTGTTTCACCTATTTCAGACTAGAAATCCAGTTGACATTACAAAAGTCTAGCTTAGGCTACTTTCACACATCCGGTTTGAGCAGTGCGGCTCAATCTGGCTGTGAAACCTATGCAACGGATGCGGCGAAAACACCGCATCCTTTGCATACGTTTTTACATGCAGACCGTTTTTCCGGTTGCGGCATGCTACTGAGCATGCGCAGTGGAAGAAACCGCATGCGGCGGCCGGATGCGTTTTTCCGCATCGCGCCGCATCCGGCGTCCATAGGCATGCATTGAAAAATGCGCCGCAGCGGCCGGATGCGGCGCAATGCGTTTTTTTTGCCGGAGCAAAAAACGCTGCAGGCAACGTTCCATCCGGCCGCGGCATCGGCTAAATCTGCCACATGCGCCAAAAAACGGACCGAACGCAAGCCCATGCGGCACAATATGGCACTAATGTAAGTCTATGCAAAAAAAACGCAACCGGCGGCAAAAAAAACGGTTGCAGTTTTTCTGCAGAGCGCCGTATTGTGCCGCAGAGCAAAAACCGGATGCGTGAAAGTAGCTGGCTTCCTAATCTTCCTGACAGATTCATAGCAATTAAATTTATGCAACTCAGAAATACGTTATATATTGTGTGATACAAAATGTATAACTGCTATATTACTGGGAAATGCACCGCAGATTTACTCTAAAATCCAATGACAAAAATGTAATGCAAGTAAATGGTTTGAAGCCCCACTAAAGAGACTCTGTCAGGATGTATTTGCTATGTAATCTGAAGTCAGGATGCTGTAAGGCGGGCTTTGCACGTTGCGACATCGCAAGTCGATGCTGCGATGTTGCACGCGATAGTCCCCGCCCCCGTCGCAGGTACGATATCTTGTGATAGCTGGCGTAGCGAAAATTATCGCTACGCCAGCTTCACATGCACTCACCTGCCCTGCGACCGTCGCTCTGGCCGGCGACCCGCCTCCTTCCTAAGGGGGCGGGTCGTACGGCGTCAGAGCGACGTCACACGGCAGGCGGCCAATAGCCGCGGAGGGGCAGAGATGAGCAGGATGTAAACATCCCGCCCACCTCCTTCCTTCCGTAGCCGCCGGCGGCAGGTAAAGTGATGTTCCTCGCTCCTGCGGCTTCATACACAGCGATGTGTCCTGCCGCAGGAGAGAGGAACAACATCGTACCTGTCGCGGCATCGCAATTATGAAAAAGTCGGAGCCTGCAGCGATGATACAATAACGACGCTTTTGCGCTCGTTAATCGTATCATCTAGGCTTTACACACAACGATGTCGAAAGTGACGCCGGATGTGCGTCACTTTCGATTTGACCCCACCGACATTGCACGTGCGATGTTGCAACGTGCAAAGCCGCCCTAAGAGTTAATATGCAGTTTACAGCCAGCCGTCTCTTATCTCAAAGTGTGTTTTTTGTTTACCTGCAATGTTACCTTAAGCTTCTTAGCTTTATCATTAGTGTGGGTCTGAGAGGTACATGAGCTCTAGTCCGACTGCTCCCCCTCTGTGATTAGCAGCTTTTGTCTATGGAAATGTATATTGAAAGTCTGGTTTGAGGAGGCAGCTCCCAGAGCTCTGCTACATACAAAATCTAAAATCTTTTGCTGTCAGAACGGCTGCAGCCAGTAGTCTTAGTGATACATAATTGGATTCAGATCTCTTTGCCTACTTTATGCTGCTCTCAGATGAGGTAGCAAAAACCTGCTGACAGATTATGCCTTTAAAACAATATAGGAAAAAAAAAAATCACTGTAGATTTCTGCCTTAGGTTACATACAGTAGAGTGAAATCTGTAGTTAAATCCAAATAAAAATCCAGATTGTGCAGATTTGAATAAGAATTTAAATCTTTTCCTCATTTGTTCTAGCACGTATAACCTGTATTCTTATTGGCAGAATCACTTGTTGCATAACCATCAGTCTGTCAGGTTACAATTTAAGGCATTATCTAGAGATAATAAACCTAAAATAGTAAAATAATAACTTTTTCAATTGATTTACTTTCAGAAATTTCTGCTGCATATGCTTACCCACCTTCAAGATGAATGTGACATGCACGAGCCACTACAGTCAACCATAGTGTTGTCACTGAGGCCTAGTCCACATTATGTTTATACTGTGCCCCTGGGCAGTCATGTACTGCCAATAGAGGCAGGCCACACCACTGCTATGAGACTTGTGAGCTAGGGGGTCCTGGCAGCGGCTGCCTGCGGTGCGTGCGCTTTGACTTTGATCTCAGGCAGAGTGTCAGGCCATGTGCCCACGGGAGCTTTTTGCTGCGGAGTTTGCCGCGGAAAACCTGCAGATTTTTCTGGATTTTCCAGATATATCCGCAGTTTCTAGCATGTACAGGCACTCCCCATGTTACCCTATGGGACATGGGGAGTGTCTGTGTCCACGCTGCGGAAAGTGCGGCTGCGGAATCTCCTGCGGAGATCCCTCAGCCGCACCTAACTGCATGTCAATTTTTCATGCGGATTTACTTGCGGAGATCCCGGCCCTCTGCTATGGAGATAGAGGCCGGGACGTCCGCAGGTAAATCGCGTGAAACTCTGCATGTTTCCCGCAGCTATTCCGCTGGAAACTCGCAGCTAAAAATAGCTGCGGATGCCGGCGGGCAGCTGCGGGAAACATGCGGCCGTACCTGCGAATATATCCGCAGGTACGAGCGTCCCGTGGGCACATGGCCTTAGACTGTCAGCGTCTGAAACTCAGCACCGGCGTGTACAGAGTCCTAGGAGGAGCTACTCCTGCTCTGTTGCTCCTATCTCTGGCTCAATTTTCATATGCACAACACGCCCCCTGGCCGACATAGCTTTTCAGCCAGATAGAGGAGCTTTGGACTTGGTGGCAGACAAGCGAGCTGCAGCAATTGGTAGTTGCTACTGCTCGTGGGTGGCTCTGCACAGCATCGACACTCAACAGAGAGTCAGGCAGGAACAGTCACAAAATAGGAGTACTGCCTCTGGAGACAGTGACCTGGGCCCAGCGGTGGTACTAATCTACTTACAGTATGGTAGATGCTAGTGTATCCAGGTATGGCATAATTTCAAATGTTGTAAATGCAGTACAACGTTTACGTTTACAGTCGGAATAAACATTATTGGTCATGGAGTTGTTTATAATAGAAGCGGGGTCTGGGGGTAAAACCCCCAAATGGAGAGGGAGGCAGGAGGAGCAAACTCCCCCCTTGCATGATTACATTGGACCGGAGGAAACATCGCCATGTCCACCACCCAAACCAGTCACGCCCACTAACCTGGAAGGAGCTCATACATACTAGGCTCAACCCTTACGAGACTGGCTAGGATGAAAGGGGTGGTTCACTTCTCTGCAATAATGGCTACATCCCTGTAAAACTGATACGGAAAGCTTTTTCTAAATACCTTGTTCAGCCAATTCTGCCTCTGAGCAGCGCTACTGTGGTCCGCTCATCCCCACGCAGTGACACTGTCATGTCCCCACCGGAGTCCGCTCCTGCGACTTCTGCTCCGATCGCCTGATGACGCAGTGTTCCAACCATGGATAGTGCTGGTGATGGGAGAGGAGTCGGTGCCCGTGGCTCTGCTGAGCACAGGCTCCACTCATCCACTATAGTGATGTGTCGGTCGTGAACGATCCGACACAAAGATCCGGCTCCCTGCAGTGGCTGACAGGAGCCGGATCACTAGCGTGAGCCAATAAAATCTCTAAACGTCTCTTTTCGCCACTGAAATGCCGCCCACCCGCGGCTAAACTCCACCTACTCAACAATCTAATTGGTCACTTGTAAGTGGGCGGGGTTTAGCTGTGGGTGGGCGGGGTTTCAGCGGCGTCACTATAATCTTAAATATGTGTTCACCTGGGGTAAACACACATTTAATAAGGAGCCGAGAACGATCTGAAAGATCCGGCTCTTTTTGGTGAGCGGAGCCATGGGAACCGGATAACCAAAAAGAGCCGGACTGCCCATCCCTAATCCACTAGGCTGAGTTTTCCTAGAACCTGTAGTACCACTGGCTGACTGTAGGTGGCGTGTGTCTTCCAGCTGAAGTTGCCATCATTCACCTGCAGCCAATTGGAAGACACCCCACCTTTCTTATTCCCCCTCCTGTCATGTGACCACTGCCAGAGATAGTTCTGTACTCCTGGTTCATGTGCTGTTTGTATTTTGATTCCTGTGCGCTGACCCTTGTTTTTTAACTACCCTCTTGCCTGTCGTTTTTGTACCTTGCTGCCAGTTCCGGATTTGACCTCTGCTTTGCCTCCTCACTATGCCTTGCCTGCCGATTCTGTCACTGTATTGCATTTCCTGTTTTTTTGACCCTGCCTGACCACCATGGATTACAGTCTACCACAGGTAGTGATCTCTGGGGCTCTGTGTAATTCCAAATCCCTGTATAGGGGTTAAAGGGTTGCGGAGTTCTCGGGGTCCTGCTTTGTGAGCGGCTTTTCTCTAGACTCCCCTTGCATCCAGTCTGAGTCTGTGGCTCTAGGCAGGCGTTACATTAACTCTGGCCCACTAACAAAAAAAAAAATGGAAACCTCTCCAATCTTTAATAGACCAGATACTGACCCTGTCTGGCTTGGTTCAAGGAAGTAACTTGCACTTGGTTCAACCAAGTGCAAGAGCTCCAGTCTGCCTAAGTTCAAGCTCCTGCAGCACCTCCCTCATCATGTCCAGAGTCCCGTCGACGTCAAGGGAGCAGATCACGTTGTGGAGCCCATCATGGAGAGCCTGGATCTCAGAGACAATCACTTCCAGAGCAGCAACAGCACCAGATTGAGCCCCAGGATACTCACTCAGGTGCCCAGGTACTCCCTGCAGACCCTATAAAGTTAATGTTACCTGTCTCATTGTCTCACCAGGGAAAATCTGTGTGGCTGCAGGCCTTTGTTGATTGTGGTTTTGCAGCCAACTTCATAAACTGTGATGTAGCAAAAGAGCTGGGTTTGCCTTTACTGAGACTGAACTCTCCCATTAAAATCTCTGCAATTGATAATACCCCTCTCACTCAGGGTGTGGTTAACTTTGTAACCCCAGAGATTTCCATGCTTGTTGGAGCTTTGCATGTAGAATCAGTGTCATTTTTTGTTCTTGAGAACCTGACGGCAGCAGTGGTATTTAGTATGCCATGGCTGCGCAAACATAACCCGGTCATAGACTGGCACCAGGGTGAGATTGTACGCTGGAGCCCTGAGTGTCAGGAGACATGTATGTCTTTATCTGTGAACCTGACTAGAGCTGAACCTGTTCTCATACCTGATGCATCCAGGGATTTTGCTGATGTGGTTTTTGTTTCTAACTGAAAAATTATCTCCACACAGAGATTATGACTGCCCCATAGATTTGGTCCCCAATTCCCGACTCCCCAAGGGTAGGATTTATAATCTTTCTGGTCCAAAACGTCAGGCCATGAAAGATTATATAGCAGACAGTCTGCAGAAAGGGTTTATCAGACCATCCTGGCGCTGGATTCTTTTTTGTGGAGAAAAAAGATGGTGGCCTCAGACCTTGTATTGACTACCATGAACTTAACGCTATTACTGTAAAGAATCAGTACCCTCTGCCACTCATCCACAATCTCTTTAACCAGCTTACAGGAGCCCGGTGCTCCACAAAGCTGGATCTCAGGGGTGCATATAACCTAATCTGCATCAGAGGAGATGAGTGGAAAACGGCATTTAACACTCCAGAGGGACACTATGAGTACCTGGTAATGTCTTTTGGGTTAAGTAATGCGCCGGCTGTCTTTCAGAACTTTGTTAATGACCTTTTCAGAGATGTCTGTGGTCACTATATGGTGGTCTATCTGGATGACATCCTGATTTATTCTCCTGATGCTAAGTCACATGTTAAACATGTCCGCACTGTACTCCACAGACTCAGGGAGAACTCCCTGTTTGCTAAGTATGAAAAATGTGTTTTTTGTTTGTTTTTTTGTTGATGAGGTTAATTTCCTGGGTTATATATTGTCTGCAGAAGGCTTCCGCATGGATCCCTGTAACCTACAGCCGATTAAGGAGTGGGTGCAACCCAAGTCCTTGAAAACCTTGCAGTGTTTCCTTGGGTTTGCAAATTATTATCGCAAATTTATTAGGGATTTTTCCAAGATTGCCAAACTCCTCACAGATTTGACTAAAAAGGGCGCTGATGTGGTTAATTGAAAGCCAGAGGCGATCCATGCCTTCTCAAAATTAAAAGAATGTTTCTCCTCAGACCCTATTCTGGTTCAGCCTGACCTCAAGCGTCCATTTATTGTAGAAGTCGATGCATCCGAGGTTGGAGTGGGGATGGTGCTATCACAGGGTACTCCGTCTCTCACTCAACATCGTCCTTGTGCCTTCTTTTCCCGCAAATTTTCTCCCTCCGAGAGAAACTATGATATTGGTAATCGTGAGCTGATGGCCATTAAATGAGCCTTCGAGGAATGGCGCCACTTCCTCTAGGGCGCCAAACATAAGGTCACAGTCATCACAGACCATAAGAACCTCACTTATCTGGAATCTGCTAAGAGACTCAATCCTAGGCAAGCTAGGTGGGCATTGTTCTTCTCCAGATTTGATTTTGTGGTAACGTTCTGGCCCGGTAACAAGAACACAAGAGCTGATGCACTTTCCAGTAGCTTCTGTCCCTCTCAGTCAGAAAACATCGAACCAGTCCCTATTTTAGCTAAGGGCATTGTTGTACCATCGGTATCCATAGATTTGATAGAACAAATCAGTGATGCCCAAGACCAGTCCCCTGAAACCACTCCTGACCGTAAATTGTTTGTCACTCCCCCACTTCATCTACGAGTACTTCAGGAGTCCCATAATTCTGTCCTTGCAGGTTACCTGGTATAGGCAATACCCTCCGACTTTTAACTAGCAACTTTTGGTGGCCAACAGTAGCAAAGGACTGTAAGGAATATGTACTGGCCTGTGAAACTTGTGCTCGAGCCAAGACACCCTGTACCCATCCCACTGGATTTCTCCAATCCTTACCTATTCCAGAAAGTCCTTGGACCCATCTCTCCATGGAGTTCATCACTGACCTCCCACATTCGGAAGGGAAGACTTGTATCTGGGTAATAGGGGATAGATTCAGTAAACAGTGTCATTTTGTTCCATTGTCCGGATTACCTAATTCTGAAACTCTTAGCAGGTTGTTCATTAGGCATATTGTGCGGTTACACGGGGTTCCCGAGACTATTGTTTCTGACAGAGGAACGCAGTTCATCTCAAAATTCTGGAGGGCTTTTTGTAAAAAGATTAATAGACTTCCAGTTGACCTGACATCACCGAGCCCGGCCCCAGGCTCCCTGCTAGCTAACACTGGAGGTAAGTATGAGCATGGGAAATGAGAAGGGGCTGTCTAAAAATCAGACAACCCCTTTAAGAGGCTTATTTAGTATTTTGGCTAGATGGCCAATAATTTTTTTATCTGAGGGAAAACCCTTTTAAAACTGGATACACTAAAGTTATTTTTAATATTTCCACATCCCAGCCTGTGTTTATATATGCATTTTTTAAATTTATCTATAAATCAATTAATGTGAGATTTCTTAAAAGGAACCAACCAGCAGGATTTTCACATGTAAAGTACAGACAGTGGTATACTGGCGCTAGGATGATTAATCAAGTCATACCTTCAATTTAGAGATTGGATCCTTGATTGCAGAAAAAAAAATGTTATCAAAGGTCCAGAAGTGAGTGCATTGGTTCAGTGACGTGTGCATCGGGACGGGACTATGTGGCTCGGGACTGTGGTATGCACAGGCACTGACCCTGACACCATTTTATTGAAGAGTTCCTTAAATATTTCTAGACTCTACTGCGCATGCGCTGGCCATAAGTATAATGGCGTCAACGGGGGAAAGAAAGTTACATAGAGGCCAGCATAGCGCACAGGGGAGGAATATTAGCGCAAGACCCTACTCACATAGTCCCACCCCGCTGCACATATCAATTAACCAACGTATTAATTTCTGGACCTTTGATAAAATTTTTCTTTCTGCAAAGAAACATCCAATCTCTAAACTGAAGGTCTGATTTTATTCGCCATCCTAGCACCAGTATGGCGCTGCCTGTGCTTTATATGCTGGTTGGTTCCCTGAGGTGTAGTGCTGAATATCCTTCCTAGTGTTGTTTCTCACTCTGCACCATGGTCCTTTTCAAGTAGGAGTGTGGGAGGAAGCTGGAGAACACACGGAAAACCCTATGTGATTTTAAGAAAACATAAGAACGCACCTATTTGTTGATTAGGGACGGTTTAAAGTTCTCAGAAAAGGAAGCGAAAACTTTAAAAATAGTAACAAAGTCTAATCAGCAAAAGCGCAATGTAGAGTAAACCGGTCTGATTATGATATGTCATCGAGCGTTCTCCTTCTCCACTCGGCACAGCACAAGTTAATTTGCACAGACAACACTGGTTAACTAGTTGGTTAGGAAGAGAGTAAAAAACTAATGATATAACAAAACAGAGCAAAAAATGTAACATCAGAGTTACTTACTCATTTATTCGTGTTCCTTTAACAGTCAGGAGAGGACGTGCTGGTGTAAGATTACTAGTGACACTCACTGTCTCTATAGGAAGGGATAGGCTGCAGCTAGAAGAATGACAGACCAGCCAACCAATAAAATCCTCCTTACTAAGAAAAGTTCTGTTAACTAACTGAGTGCCAGACATGCTTCTCCGTCTTGTAGAGTGCACAGCACATTCTCTCAGAAGTAAACAGCTTTTTAATATCTCTACTTATAGGATGCCTTTTGTCAATTTTCTTCCTTTAGTTAAGGCATTATGTTCTCTTTATAGTACCAGGGCACACTATGCTGCTCAAAGAGGCCACTGCCATTAAGAAATACTGTTGCCATGGAGGGCAGTACTTGTTCTGCAACAATGTTTAATTAAAGGGAATCTGTCAGCTGGATTTAACCCCCCAAACTATTTATATGCACATGTAGATCTTTCAAAGAAATATCCAGAAATACCATTACATGGCCAGTGAGAAATCAGCATTTGTATTGATATGCAAATGAGCCTGAAGAGCTATATGTAGATCTGAAGCCTCTGTCACTCCAGCTCTATTCCTCTACATTTACTTGCTTGATTGACAGCCTTTATGCTGTGTGACTTCAAGAAAAGGAGTAGTCAGTCAAAGAGGAGACGGAACTGAGTAGGTAATAGAGCTGGAGTGACAGAGCCCTCAGATCTACAGACTTATTTAAATATCAATTCAAACAATGATTTGTCAGCATTGGACTAGCCATGGCTAGTGATATAGTGATATAGTGATGGGTGGTTAACATGCTCCCATATGGACACAGGTGGCCAATCGGACACATATGCTATAGAACAGGGGTCGGGAACCTATGGCTCGCGAGCCAGATATGGCTCTTTTGATGGCCGTATCTGGCTCGCAGACAGGGCTCCTACCTGTCTATGGGAAGGATCAGGGCCGGCGCCAGCACCCGGCAAACCCGGTCAGCTGCCGGGGGGGCCCACTCGCGGTGGCAGGAGTGGCGCACCGCTACTCAGGGGGGCCCGGTGGCCGCGCTGTCACCACCCCCCGCCGAGGATCGAGCTTTCAATTGCATCGGCATCGCAGGTGCCGATACAATTGAGAGCAATGATGAGAGAGTGAGCGGCGCGCTCTCTCTCTTATTCTCCCCGCTGTGACTGTCGGCGTTCTTCAAGTTCTGACAGATCTGCAGCGAGCGTGGTGACGTCATCACTGCGCGCCTGCTGAGAGGTCAGCGAGCGACAGCAATGGACGATGCGCCGAGGAGAAGTGAGCTGCCCCTCTACTGACACTGGGCTCCCCTGACTCACAGGCCGGCCACTACACAGCGGCACTAGTACACATAGGGGCCCGGCAGCCGCTCTGCGTCTATGTGTAGTGCTGCTGTGTAGTGGCCGAACTGTGAGTCAGGGGAGCCCAGTGTCAGTAGAGGGGCCCCTGACCTGGAGAGGCCACCAGCCATGTCTGAGCTGCAGGAGTGCTAGTCCTGACCTGCACAGCAGACGGAATCTCCATCCTGCAGGACCTGCGATGATGTCACGCCCATGTGACTGTGTGGGAGGAGACACAGGATGGCGGGCAGAAAGCAAGAGAACTGAATCCTGAAGGAGATGTGGACACATGACTGGTAATAAGAAAAGAGGGGACATGAGGGTGAGGGGGGCTGCAGGGTGAGGGGCATATGAGGGCTGCAGACTGTGACAGAAGCATGTGAAGGGGTGCAGAGTGTTTGAGAGGGGTAAGTTGGGGTACAGGCAGGGTGAGATATGTGAGCAGGGTGTGTGAGATATGGGGGTGTATTGTGTATGATATGGGGGGTGCAGGCTGTATGGGAAGCAGGGTATGTGACATATGGGGGTGTAGTGTGTGAGATCTGGGGGGTGCAGGCTGTATGGGAAGCAGTGTGTGTGTGTGTGGGATATGGGGGGTGCAGGCCGTATGGGGAGCAGTGTGTGTGTGTGTGTGATATGGGGGGTGCAGGCTGTATGGGAAGCAGGGTGTGAGAGATATGGGGGTGTAGGCTGTATGGGAAGCAGGGTGTGTGAGATATGGGGGTGTAGTGTGTGTGATATGGGGGTGCAGGCTGTATGGGGAGCAGGGTATGCGACATATGGGGGTGTAGTGTGTGGGATATGGGGGGTGCAGGCTGTATGGGGAGCAGTGTGTGTGTGTGATATGGGGGGTGCAGGCTGTATGGGAAGCAGGGTGTCTGGGCCACTGACAGATACAATTGCTCCAGCGGTCACTTAGTACACAAAGGAGTGTTCCTCTCTGCTGCACTAAGCCACCGCTGGACCTAAACAATAATTCGTTGTAAAATAATAAAATAGATAATTGACATAACTGACAATGCGTTGTGTGACATGTCCAATATTCCAGCTTCTTTCTTCTGCGAATGCCTCAAAGCTGGCATTCTCTCAACATCAGGTGGGAAGAATGCCAGCTTCCAGTCATGCGCAGGAAAAAGAAGAAGCCAGACTGCTGGACTGATGTCATGCATCGCAAGTTCACAATGTAAGTTATTTATTTGATTTTTTTACTGCTAATTACCATTGTTTCAGTCCAATTGTGGCTTTATACAGCAGGGAGGAGCATTCCTTGCTGTACTAAGTGAACATTGGAGCGATTGATCTGTCAATGGCCCTTTAAACATATTGTACGGCTCTCGCGGAATTATATTTCAAAATATGTGGCGTTTACGGCTCTCTTAGCCAAAAAGGTTCCTGACCCCTGCTATAGAAAGTGACCAAGGACACTGCCCCAGTGCCCTCTGATGAAGCTGTAGGGGAAACACGTTTCAGGGCACTGGGGAATATGGTCTATTTATTTGTACATTTATTATGGCTCACTCTGGTGGGTAATTCTGTCATTGCTATGTTACACTATATCAGATCTATTTATTGCTGGTTTTTTTTTAATATTTATTTGTTCATCTTTTGGATTAGAATCCCGCTGTCATTGATATATCTCCTACTATTTGAATAGTGTTTCATTGGTTATTACTATTTTCTGTGGATTTCTGTCCATATAATTATTATGATTTTTTTGCTTGTGCAAGCATTGTAACTCCCTTTTTTGTACTATAACTTTTAAAACTATTATGTATCTTTAATGTACACTTGATGCCATAATTTGACACACCATTGTCCACACTGCTTTTTCTTGTTTCTTAACGGGGTCTTTTTCTCTTATCTTGTGTGTGGGGAATGAAATTTGATCAATAAATTTTATGTTTATTTGTAATTTTTAGTCATCTATTATCTAGTACTATTTTGGGAGTCACATATAAGTATTTTGTTTTTGTTGGGACACCATGATACCTATTAGCATTAAAGGGGTGGTTCACCCATATTTTTTATTTTCTAGATCGATATTATATTGAGAAACAGTAGGAAGACTGCAGCTACCGCGGTTATGTCACGTGATCAAGAACTTGATGTGACGTCACCGTATCCCCGAAGTCACGGAGCTCGGGGGTCAGGCGAGGGAAACAGCCGGTCTGCAATAGCGCCTCTCACAGGCACTATTGCCAACATAAGGTATTTGAGAGAAACTTTGTTTCTCAATATAATATCGATTTAGAAAATAAAAAAATGTGGGTGAGCCACCCTTTTAAGGGCTTTCATGTGCAGTATTGGTTACTTATTGTTTTGTTTTTGGTGAATATAGGCCCACTAGAAGGTGGCCCGATTCTACGCATCGGGTATTCTAGAATTTTCGTATTGTGTAGTTAATGTATGATTTTTGTTATATATATATATATATATATATATATATATATATAGATGTTGTTGTCCGTAGTTACCAAGTGTTTGTGTAGGGCGCTGTACATGTTCTGGGTGTTGTCTGGGTGTGGCGGGGGGTGAGAGCGGTGTTGTATGTGTGTTGCGTGTGTTGCGTTGTTTGTGGAGCGCTGTGTGTCTGTAGCGTTGTGTGTGTGTTGCGCGGTTTGTGTGAGTGTGGTGTGTTTTGGGGGAGGTATGTTTTGTGCAATGTGTGTGTGTTGCGTGGTATGTGCGTATATTTATGTATGCCGTGGTGTTTGTGTGTTGGGTGTTGTGTGTGCAGCGTTGTCTGTGTGTGGGTGTGTCTGTGTAGGGCGGTGTTTGTGGTTCCCAGTGTGTGTGTGGTGTGTTGTGTGTGTGTGTGTGTGTTGAGGGAAGGTGTGCACCTCCCATCGTGCTCCATCCCCCATGCTGCGCACCCCCCATCGTGCTCCATCCGCCATGCTGCGCACTCCCAAACGTGCTCCATCCGCCATGCTGCGCACTCCCAAACGTGCTCCATCCGCCATGCTGCGCACTCCCAAACATGGTCCATCCGCCATGCTGCGCATTCCCAAACGTGCTCCATCCGCCATGCTGCGCACTCCCAAACGTGCTCCATCCGCCATGCTGCGCACTCCCAAACGTGGTCCATCCGCCATGCTGCGCACTCCCAAATGTGCTCCATCCGCCATGCTGCGCACTCCCAAACGTGCTCCATCCCCCATGCTGCGCACTCCCCTTCGTGCTCCATCCCCCATGCTGCGCACCCCTCATCGTGCTCCATCCCCCATGCTGCACCAGCATCAGCCTCTCTCCTCCCAGCATCAGCCTCTCTCCTCCCAGCATCAGCCTCTCTCCTCCCAGCCTCAGCCTCCCCCAGCATCAGCCTCTCTTCTCTCAGCCTCCCCCCTCCCCCTCCCAGCCTCCCTCCTCCCAGCCTCCCCCAGCATCAGCCTCCCCCTCCCAGCCTCCCCCAGCATCAGCCTCCCCCTCCCAGCCTCCCCCAGCATCAGCCTCTCGCCTCCCAGCCTACCCCAGCATCAGCCTCTCTCCTCCCAGCCTCCCCCAGCATCAGCCTCCCCCTCCCAGCCTTTCTCCTCCCAGCCTCCCCCAGCACGCCGTGCTCCTCTGCCGACACTCACAGATCCGATCGCATACACTCACACACACACACTCACACATCAGAACACACTCACACACATCCGATCGCATACACTCACACACACACTGACGATATCGCACATACGCGCTCACACTCACAACATCCGGAGATACCACATGCTTCTGGCCATGTGATCCTCCGGCAGGTCCTGGAAGGTCACTCCACAGTATCGCCGCCGAGAAGCAAGCAATATCCCAGGATGTTGTGAGTGTGTGGATGCGATGTGATGTGTGTGTGAGAGTGAGTGTGATCTGATGTGTGTGCGTGTGTATGTTCCGCCGCTGCAGGACCTTGATGCGCTGGTAACTATGCTACCATGGTTACCAGCGTATCCCGTCCCCCGCTCGCATGGGAGCCCACACCAGCATACGGCGGCAACCCCAGCAATGCGAGGGTATGTGTCGGCTGGGTTGGCGGCGTACGCTGATGTGGGCTCCCGGGGGTACAGTACTCACCTGGGAGTCGTGGCTCCGTGTCGGTTCGGGGAATGCATACGGGGGGCGGGGCCAGAGCGAGCGTGCATTGCGTGAGGGGGCGGGGCGTGGCCGAGTTGCCAATGCGTGCAGGGTGCCGGGGCGAGAGGCCAATCCGTGTGGGGGGGTGGAGCCTGGGCGAGCGGCTGGCCAATCCGTGTGCAGGCGGAGCCTGGGCGAGCAGCCAATCCGTGCGGGGGGGCGGGGCCATGGCGAGCCCAGCGGCCAATCAGCTTTGTGTCACCGTAAGGACACAATTTTGGAGCAAGACAGACAGACAAACAGACAGACAGACAGAATAAGGCAATTATATATATAGATAAATGGATTACTGCAGCCGTGATTTGAATTGGGTTCCATAACTTTCTAAAGTATTTGACAGTGATGTGTGCGCTGTGACATCCCTTCCCTCACCGCAGGGTTAATAATCACAGATTAGGTTAAAAAACCTTTTACATAGATGCACCAGGATATAGTGGATCAAAGCCTTTTTGGAGCAATACTTAAGGAAATATATCTTCCCTTGAGGTCTACGTATACAAGTGTTTCCCTCATACATGTTCACGCACAATATTAGAACTCTTGAATGGCTTGGACAAGCGAAATCTTGAAGAGTTTGAAAAAGAAATTGAGGTATTGGATACTGATTTGAAACATAAATTATCCTGGGGTGCCATTGATCTTTTTGGAAAAGACTTGTCTCAGATTTCTCTGGTGAAGGTCGTCCACCACTCGGCCTTCAAGTAAATATCAAGTACACTATGGAAGATCAAGGCCTAAGAATTAATACAAGGATGGAAACTCGCAATACCACTACAGGCCCCCTTCACACGTCTGTGTCTCCGGTACGTGTTAGGTCCGTTTCCGTATGTACCGGAGACATGGACACACGAACTCCAATGTTATTCAATGTATGAAGTTACACGTGCGTTTTTCCATAAAGGTGCGTGTGTCCGTGTGCGTGATACGTTTGTTTGTCCGTAAAACACGGATGCATGTCCGTTTTCTGCACGGAACACGCACACACGCACCCAATGAAAGTCTATGGGTCCGTGAGCACACGTACATGACACGGATGCATTTCCGTTTGGTCCATGTACGTTTTGTGCTTTTTTGAGGCGATGTCGGACAATCTTTTTTTTCTGTGTATGTCAGTCAATCTCCCTCAGTCCGTCGGTCGGTCTCTCTCTCTTGTCTATCCCTCTCTCAGTCCGTCGGTCAGTCTCACCCCTCTCTCATACTCACCGTTCCCCGATCACCGGCGCAGCTCTGTACAGCTGTTAAAAAAAAACTCCGGCGGCTTTTACTATTTTGAAAAAGCCGGCCGCTCATTATTCAATCTCGTATTCCCTGCTTTCCCCGCCCACCGGCGCCTATGATTGGTTGCAGTGAGACACGCCCCGACGCTGAGTGACAGCTGTCTCACTGCAACCAATCACAGCCGCCGGTGGGCGTGTCAATATCGAGCAGTAAAAAAAAATAAATAATTAAAAAAAAACAACGTGCGGTTCCCCCCAATTTAGATACCAGCCAGGGTAAAGCCAAACGGCTGAAGGTTGGTATTCTCAGGATGGGGAGCTCCACGTCCAGCAGCCGCCCGGAATTGCCGCATCCATTAGATGCGACAGTCCCGGGACTGTACCCGGCTCATCCCGATTTGCCCTGGTGCGTTGGCAATCGGGGTAATAAGGAGTTAATGGCAGCAGCCCATAGCTGCCACTAAGTCCAAGATTAATTATGACAGGCGTCTCCCCGAGATACCTTCCATGATTAACCTGTAAGTTAAAGAAAATAAGCACACACAACGAAAAATCCTTTATTTGAAATAATAAACAAAAAAAACCACCCTCGTTCACCACTTTAGTAAGCCCCGAAAACCGCTCTAGCTCCGGTGTAATCCACGGAGATCCCGCGACGCTTTCAGCTCTGCTATATGAAGGTGACAGGAGCGGCAGTAGAAAACCGCCGCTCCTGTCAGCTCCACGCAGCAACTGAGGTGAGAAGCGCGATCAGCGATGATGTTACTCGCGGCCACCGCTGGATCCTCCAACTGTGTCAGCAAGTCACCCGAGTGACAGCGATGAAGTCACAAGTGAGTTGCGGTGTCGGGTGGAGGACTCCAGCTGGCCACGGGTAACCTGAGTGACAGCAGCGCTAATCGCGCTGCTCAATTCAGTCACTCAGGGGATTAGCGGTCACCGGTGAGTCCTTCACGGGTGACCGCTAATCAGTACGCGACACAGACAGAGCCGCGGAATGACAATGAAGTCGGGTGAAGTTCACCCGAGTTCATTATCATCGTGCAACGCTGTCTGTCTGCTGTCAGCGGGCATATAGCAATGTCATTGTGCATCATACACGGAACATTTCACACGGACAACACACGGACATTACACTTACGTATCTCATGCACACACGGACATTCCATACGCACACACGGCTAGCATACACAATCACACAAATGTCACACATACCAGAAAAACGGACAAAAAAACGGAACACGGACCCGAAAAATGGCACGTAACACACGCATGTGTTTTTCACGGACATGTGAAGGGGGCCACAAAGTGAAAACATACCAAATCATCGAAGGATACCAACAAAGGAGACAAGAAAGACCTAAAGGTAATTAACCTGTATAATAGAGTGCTTACTGACGTTCAGGTGTATTACACCTGACCTTCTCCCCAGAGGCTAAATTTTATAGCTTTACAGCTATAAAAGATGTACATTTATTTAGCCACAAATTAATTTTACAAAGGTATTGTGTCAAAAAGGACACAGATGCCCTCATGGCCTTCATAGGAGATGAACGTGAAACCCTATTAGTGTTTGAATCTCTACTTGCAGAACAAGAGGGAACATCTGATTCCAAATTTCCATCACTTGTTAGGTAAAGATCAACCGCTTTCCCACCTTTGTCAGCCTGTCATCCAGTGGAGATGTTTACCAAGTTATTAATCCAAGACTTGAGGCTACTGCCTATGTCTCATTCACATGATAATTTGAATCCAAAGCAAAGACATGCATTGAATGAATTACGTGACATGAATGTGGTAATCAAACAGTCTGATAAAGGTGGCAACGTGGTGATCTGGCCTACTAGCAAGTATGAGAAAGAGGCCTTTTGACAGCTAAACAACCATTTGTGCTATAGAAAACTTGACAAAAAACAGACCTCATGTGTCAAAAATAAATTGTTTGATATTTGGTTGTATGGCTTTTGAAAAAACATTATTCCACAATCTATTTTTGATGGGTTACTTACTGGATATCCCTGTAGACACACACTATACCTTCTCGCCATGGTTCACAAAGACTTGCTTGATCCCCCTGGATGACCCATTGTGTCGAGTAACAACAGTCTTTGAGTTTTTTCTTTGTGACCAGGGCATCATCCCAAGAAAGGTGCTGGATGGCCTCCTGCCAGGGTTCCCAGTGATACCCACCTTCTACTTACTTCCAAAATTCCCAAACATCCATCCAGTCCACCAGCATGTCCTATTGTCTCTGGCATTGGAGGGCTTAGCGATATGGTATGCAAATTTATTGAATTCTATTTGCATCCACTTGTGGAGACGCTGCCCTCCTATGTCAGGGACACCTCCGACGTCCTGAGGAGACTGGATGGACTATATGTGGAGGGTGGGGTTTCACTGGTGACCTTGGATGTGGAGGCCTTATACACCAGCATATACCATCAACATGGCCTATGGGCCATTGAATACTTTCTCGAGATGAGCTGTTGGAATCCACCCTTGCGCTCTCTGGTCATTGAGCTGTTGGAGTTTGTGCTCACGCACAACTTCTTCGTTTTCGGTGACCGGTACTTCCTCCAGCGATGCGGCACTGCGATGGGGGCAGCGTGTGCTCCCTCTTACGCCAACCTCTTCCTTGGTTATTGGGAGAGGGAGGTGTTTGGTGGGGCATCATCGCTAGCTCCCATGTGCGGTGCTGGCTTTGTTATATTGACGACGTGTTGGTCGTCTGGGGGGGTACCGGTCCCGAACACGAGGACTTTGTGCGTCAGCTTAACTCGAACAGCTTTAACATCCACCTCACTTTCCAACATCCTACTCGAACCATCGACTTCCTGGATCTGAGGATCTCGGTGATGGAAGATGGTGCGGTGGCAACGGACATCTATAGAAAATCCACGTCCGTTAACTCTCTCCTGCATGCTACATCTAGTCATCCACCGTCAACTATAGGATCAATTCCAGTCGGGCAGTTCCTACGATTTAAGCGGATCTGCTCAACTGATGAGCTTTTGGAGCAACAAGCAGTGGACATGCGGGAGAGATTCACAGAGCGTGGGTATAACCAGAGGTGCATTAAAAAGGGATACCAGAGAGCAAAAGGTACTAGCAGAAATGGTCTTCTGTCCCGTGCCTACATCAGTTGCAGCTTGTCATCGTCCTCGGGGGCCACTCGATTCATTTCACCCTACAACAGCCAGTGGCATGATATCCAACAGATTTTAATCAAACATTGGGGTGTACTTAAGACGGACCTGATTTTGAGGAAGGTTGTCTCCAATCGTCCATTCATGACTGCCAGTCGGAGCAGGAGTTTGAACGATCTGCTAGTTCACAGCCAATACTTACCCAAATCGGGTCTGCCTTTCTATACTGGTCACCCCAAATGGGGCTGTTTCCCTCGTGCCTCGCCTGCCACAATATTATACATACCACCACCTTCATGGCGGACAACTCCAGCAGACAGTACGAGATACGTCATTACATCACGTGTAGTACCGCTGGAGTTGTCTACCATGCCATATGTGGTTGTGGACTTATATATATTGGTGTAACCTCCCTTGTACTTCGTAGGAGAACACGTGAGCATGTGTGTCGCCCTGGACAAGCCAGGGGACACAGGTAACAACACACACACACCCCCACCCCCAGCAGTTCACAGCAGACATCCCCAAAGTGACCTGCTTTCTGTCTCGGGCTCAGACTGACACACCAGGTGGGCGGAGTCAGGAGATGGAGACGCCCACCCAGGAGTGAGCTGGCCTGAGGCAGGAAACAAGCCCAGTCAAGTCCTAAGAGAGGAAGAGAGAGTAGGTCTGCAGAGAGGCAGACGCAGACTGGGGCCTAGGATTGGAGCCTAGGGCCCCTGAGCAGAAAGTGAGGCAGACGTGAGTGGCCGTCTGCAGGGAGCCGGGGAGCCAGTTGGTGGAACCGCAGGTAGCCGGGGCTGGGCAGTGGCCCCCCGGTACTGAATCGGGGAGCCAGCTGGAAACCGGAGAGCAGGAAGAGTGTGCACGGAGGTTAAAGGAAAGGACTTACACCAACAACCTGGGTCAGGGGAAAAACACCGCAGCCGCCTGTGGGACCCGTCTATCCAGCCGTTTGTTTCAGCAAAGACTCTGTGTGCTTCATTGGGCTGAGTGAGTACCACCGTGCCGTGCGGCACAGCGCTGTCCCCGCGCCCCTGCACCTCTACAGGCCCCATACTGCCTGTCCACCATCCAACACCCCATCACTGGGCCCCGGGATCACCAACCCCTACCCACGGAGGGGCAACACAACAACTGGCTGCTCCATACCATCCTTCCCGGGATCCCCATACAGAGCAGCGGTGGTGCTAACAAATCACCACAACCGTGGGTGGCGTCACGGACAATAAACAATCCCCATACCCAAAAACAAACCCCTTTCACTCACGGGCGAGGAGCGCCGCTCGAGTCCCCAGGATCCGGCCCATCGCTCGAGCCACCGAGCAGCGGCAGCAGCAAGCCGCAGTGCCAGCCGGACCCGAGCAGCGAGTAGGGAGAGCGCGGCGTCCCCTCCTCCGCCCGCGACAACTTGGCGTCACGAACAGGATCTTACCGCTCTGCCGTTGGGTAGAGGTGCACCTTGTGACCGCCGGAGGTGTCCGGCCGAAAATTTTGTAAAACCGCCATCTTGGGCGCGAAAATTTCCCGCTCGAGCGTCTTCCCCGAGCAGGAAAGGCGCGAAAGTGGAGCCCCGCCCCCTGAAGAAGGAAGTGCTAAAAAGAGGCTAAGGGGGACGGGATGGCGTCCGGCCGCATGTGATCCGCGGCTGTGGAGGCAGGGATGCCAGGACTCTGCCAGCATTTGGTTCCTGGAAGAGGCCGTCACAGTGATGCACCGATCCGTTACCCCTGTTACCGGTAGCGGAGCCCGCAGCGTCTGTGGGGGAGGACCCAGACCTGGGGTCCCCAGGCCTCACCTTTGTCACCGCCCTGCCACCGGCTCCGGCAGTCCGCCCGGCCACAACGGCAGCGAAGTACCGGTCCCGTTGACCAATCTGGAGCCGTTCATGGACTGGGGTCAAGGGGTGCTGCCCACTTCCTAGAGGCAGCACCAAGGCTAGGTTATTTGGGTGGGTGAGCAAAGGACCCGTTACACTGTTATTATTAAAAGTGTTTGACTGTTACTGCAACGTTGAAGTAATGTGCATCCCGTTTTGGGAGGATTGAAAATGCTTGTGTTTGATGTTTTGATCTTTTGCAGTTTAAAAGAAAAATAAAACCGGTGATGGACGGGCAGCCCGAGGACGGTCTGCATTTTGCTAAGGGGGAATGTGTCGCCCTGGACAAGCCAGGGGACACAGGTAACAACACACACACACCCCCACCCCCAGCAGTTCACAGCAGACATCCCCAAAGTGACCTGCTTTCTGCCTCGGGCTCAGACTGACACACCAGGTGGGCGGAGTCAGGAGATGGAGACGCCCACCCAGGAGTGAGCTGGCCTGAGGCAGGAAACAAGCCCAGTCAAGTCCTAGGAGAGGAAGAGAGAGGAGGTCTGCAGAGAGGCAGACGCAGACTGGGGCCTAGGATTGGAGCCTAGGGCCCCTGAGCAGAAAGTGAGGCAGACGTGAGTGGCCGTCTGCAGGGAGCCGGGGAGCCAGTTGGTGGAACCGCAGGTAGCCGGGGCTGGGCAGTGGCCCCCCGGTACTGAATCGGGGAGCCAGCTGGAAACCGGAGAGCAGGAAGAGTGTGCACGGAGGTTAAAGGAAAGGACTTACACCAACAACCTGGGTCAGGGGAAAAACACCGCAGCCGCCTGTGGGACCCGTCCATCCAGCCGTTTGTTTCAGCAAAGACTCTGTGTGCTTCATTGGGCTGAGTGAGTACCACCGTGCCGTGCGGCACAGCGCTGTCCCCGCGCCCCTGCACCTCTACAGGCCCCATACTGCCTGTCCACCATCCAACACCCCATCACTGGGCCCCGGGATCACCAACCCCTACCCACGGAGGGGCAACACAACAACTGGCTGCTCCATACCATCCTTCCCGGGATCCCCATACAGAGCAGCGGTGGTGCTAACAAATCACCACAACCGTGGGTGGCGTCACGGACAATAAACAATCCCCATACCCAAAAACAAACCCCTTTCACTCACGGGCGAGGAGCGCCGCTCGAGTCCCCAGGATCCGGCCCATCGCTCGAGCCACCGAGCAGCGGCAGCAGCAAGCCGCAGTGCCAGCCGGACCCGAGCAGCGAGTAGGGAGAGCGCGGCGTCCCCTCCTCCGCCCGCGACAACTTGGCGTCACGAACAGGATCTTACCGCTCTGCCGTTGGGTAGAGGTGCACCTTGTGACCGCCGGAGGTGTCCGGCCGAAAATTTTGTAAAACCGCCATCTTGGGCGCGAAAATTTCCCGCTCGAGCGTCTTCCCCGAGCAGGAAAGGCGCGAAAGTGGAGCCCCGCCCCCTGAAGAAGGAAGTGCTAAAAAGAGGCTAAGGGGGACGGGATGGCGTCCGGCCGCATGTGATCCACGGCTGTGGAGGCAGGGATGCCAGGACTCTGCCAGCATTTGGTTCCTGGAAGAGGCCGTCACAGTGATGCACCGACCCGTTACCCCTGTTACCGGTAGCGGAGCCCGCAGCGTCTGTGGGGGAGGACCCAGACCTGGGGTCCCCAGGCCTCACCTTTGTCACCGCCCTGCCACCGGCTCCGGCAGTCCGCCCGGCCACAACGGCAGCGAAGTACCGGTCCCGTTGACCAATCTGGAGCCGTTCATGGACTGGGGTCAAGGGGTGCTGCCCACTTCCTAGAGGCAGCACCAAGGCTAGGTTATTTGGGTGGGTGAGCAAAGGACCCGTTACACTGTTATTATTAAAAGTGTTTGACTGTTACTGCAACGTTGAAGTAATGTGCATCCCGTTTTGGGAGGATTGAAAATGCTTGTGTTTGATGTTTTGATCTTTTGCAGTTTAAAAGAAAAATAAAACCGGTGATGGACGGGCAGCCCGAGGACGGTCTGCATTTTGCTAAGGGGGAATGTGTCGCCCTGGACAAGCCAGGGGACACAGGTAACAACACACACACACCCCCACCCCCAGCAGTTCACAGCAGACATCCCCAAAGTGACCTGCTTTCTGCCTCGGGCTCAGACTGACACACCAGGTGGGCGGAGTCAGGAGATGGAGACGCCCACCCAGGAGTGAGCTGGCCTGACGCAGGAAACAAGCCCAGTCAAGTCCTAGGAGAGGAAGAGAGAGGAGGTCTGCAGAGAGGCAGACGCAGACTGGGGCCTAGGATTGGAGCCTAGGGCCCCTGAGCAGAAAGTGAGGCAGACGTGAGTGGCCGTCTGCAGGGAGCCGGGGAGCCAGTTGGTGGAACCGCAGGTAGCCGGGGCTGGGCAGTGGCCCCCCGGTACTGAATCGGGGAGCCAGCTGGAAACCGGAGAGCAGGAAGAGTGTGCACGGAGGTTAAAGGAAAGGACTTACACCAACAACCTGGGTCAGGGGAAAAACACCGCAGCCGCCTGTGGGACCCGTCCATCCAGCCATTTGTTTCAGCAAAGACTCTGTGTGCTTCATTGGGCTGAGTGAGTACCACCGTGCCGTGCGGCGCTGTCCCCGCGCCCCTGCACCTCTACAGGCCCCATACCGCCTGTCCACCATCCAACACCCCATCACTGGGCCCCGGGATCACCAACCCCTACCCACGGAGGGGCAACACAACAACTGGCTGCTCCATACCATCCTTCCCGGGATCCCCATACAGAGCAGCGGTGGTGCTAACAAATCACCACAACCGTGGGTGGCGTCACGGACAATAAACAATCCCCATACCCAAAAACAAACCCCTTTCACTCACGGGCGAGGAGCGCCGCTCGAGTCCCCGGGATCCGACCCATCGCTCGAGCCACCGAGCAGCGGCAGCAGCAAGCCGCAGTGCCAGCCGGACCCGAGCAGCGAGTAGGGAGAGCGCGGCGTCCCCTCCTCCGCCCGCGACACATGTACTTGATATTGCGGCGGCAGCTGAGGTTCAATCCACCGAAACCCTCAAGACATTGCCACGTCACTTCAAGCTTAAGCATAATTGTGATCCATCTAGCTTAGTGGTCTGTGGCATTGACAAGATACACATGGGAATACGTGGGGGTGACCTCATGAAGCGACTGTCACAACGTGAGGCCCAGTGGATCTTCCGGCTTGGGATAGTTGTTCCTGATGGGCTAAGAGACTCTCATTTTCACCCTTTTTATAATGTATTCTTTTCTCCCCCCTTCGGCTTGAATTGTATTGATATATCTGGCACACCCCTCTGTTCGGTAAAAGCATGGCTATCTAGGATATCTTCGGTTTATCTGCCGTGGATTATGATTATTATTTTTTACCAGCCCAGATGGATGATCCCTGTGAACTAACGTTAGTTTTGGCCGTTGCTAGTTATATATGTGTGTTTATATACATATATACATATACCTTTTGGCTGCAGTCTTCCAATTGTTTAGAATTATGACCATTCTACCACTGTCTTGTACTGTTTTGATTAAATCATATTCATCCCATGTTTCAAGTCCTGGCATCGGCTTATCCTATGCGTTCTTATGTATATATTATTTTTAGCAGTGATCCATATTAATTCTTATCTTTGTATATTATCTTCTTCTTATTTTTAGTTTTTCTTGCTTATGCTCGCGGTGTATAGTATACCATCTGCGCAGGATATGGATAATGTGGACTATACATCTCAAAGCCCTGGAGAAGTCTTGAATTTCCTCCCCTAAGAGCAACTGTGTTTATTATATTGTGATATGTCTGGATAGTTGCTATGAGCATTATGGCTAGCACTGTAACATATTACTGTTATTAATTGCCGGACACTATCAATACTATTTACTATGTATTGTTGTTGCTATTATGGATTTCTGGCAAAAATTGCTGCTATTATATGAATTGCGCTTTTTGCCCTTTTCTTTGCCAGGACTTAAGATGGCTAACGCTGCTCAGCGCTGTCACAGACCTCTGGGCGCGCCCCCTCTGGCACGGCCTCGGCGCTATGACTTCTGGGTATGACGTCACCGGGAGGATCTCCTGGAACCCGGAAGTCATATCGAGCGCTGGTATCCGGAGGTATACGTGCGCCCAGATGATTCTAGACACAGCGGTGATTAGCACAGCGAGCCCCTGCCCCCTGCGTCCTCCTCTATTTATACACCGCTGGCACACTGCTGGTCACGGTCTCCCGTTGAAGCACACGCGAAACACGTGTCGGGACCGGGTCCACATGTGAGGCTGACAGACTCCCTCTTTGGGTGCTATACATACCACGGGTAAGTCTTTCAGGTGCCATTTTTTCCACCACTATATGATCTTTATATGCTGGTTGTAACCATGTTATGTATTATTGGTGTTTTTTTCATGTTGTTTACATTGACCCTGATTTAGACCTTATCCTGGTGGCTACTGTGTTTGTATAAGCACTCCATGATACTATTTGTTTAGGTGACATACCATTGAATTGTTATGGTGTACTTCTATATGTCCCTTTAGGATTTAGAGATATATCTCTTTTTCTCTAACCCTGTTCTGGGGGTAGTCTGTCTCCCTCCCTGGGACCTTTTTCCTCCTTCTGTCTCATCTAATTGGCTTTTGATATATATGTCAATCTATGAACTGTTTATCACATGTGACTTTAATATTTATATTATTGTGTAACAATAAAAATTGTATACTGCTTTTTTCACAATTGTGGTACAGTAGTCTTATTAGCAAACATGGTTAATACCCCCCTTCTTTCACTGGTTATTATATGTATTTATAGGGTTCATGTATACTACTAACAATATGAGGTCCGCTATACTTGGTTTTTGTTTTCTTAGTCTTTGTGAATTATAGACCATGATTTAAAACTCTTGGTCTGTACACTACCCTCATATATTCTTGGCTCCACAGAGCTACTGATTAGACTACAAGATCTATCTATTGACTGTGACATCATCATGTTTAAGGCTGCTGTCAAGTCTCTATATACCTCAATTGGACAAGAAGATGGCCTGGGGGCGGTTGAGTTTTATTTAAAGTCAACAAGTCTTGATGGTGATTTGGATGATCTTCTCCTATTATGGTTTGTTTTAACCCATACTTTTTACTCTGTTCAAAGGTTGTTTCTATCGCCAAGAAAGGGGTACCCGGGATAGGGGTGTCTTCTTGGTTATTGGGAATGGGATATCCAATATCCAAAGGGGACATCAGGGGCAGTCCACATATAGGTCCACTTTATTGATGATATTTTTATGATCTGGTAAGGTGAACTTAACCAATTAAAGTCCTTCTTCAGAGAACAGAATGACAAAAATGTAACGTTAAACTTATTTATGTTCATAGTTCTGAATAGATTGATTTCCCGGACCTTAAGCTTATCAAGAAAAAAGATGGATCCTTGATGACAGATGTTTTTACAAAAAAATCTGCCGTCAATGCTTTACTGAATGCCCAAATAATCCCATCCTCCGATGGTTCTTACATCAATACTAACAGGTCAGTTCTTATGAGTTTTTCGTATCTATTTAACTAAGAATCCATTTGAGCAACAGGATTCAAATCTTTCCATTAGAGAAATTATATAATAGAACATTAATACTAACACGCAAAGGAGACTTCAAGTGATCAATTGTTGAAACCAGCTATACAGAAAACGGACAATCAGATGAACTTTAGAACAACATACTGTTACGTCACCACCGGAGTCCGCTCCAGCGACTTCTGCTCCGATCGTCAGGCGACGCCGTGTTTCTGCCGTGGATAGTGCTGGTGATGGGAGAGGAGTCGATGCCAGCGGTACTGGTGAGCGCAGGCTCCGATCATCCACTGGGCTGGGATATCTTGGGATCTGCAGTACTGCTGGCTGACTGTGGGTGGTGTGTGTCTTCCAGCTGAAGTTGCCAGGATTTAGCTACAGCCAATGGGAAGACACCACACTTTTCTTAGCTCCCCTCCTGTCTGCTCACCTCTGCTAGAGATAGTTCTGATTTCCTGGCTCCTGGTCTGCCCTATTCTGTTTTGTGATTCCTGTGTGCTGATGTCTGCGTGTTTTTTGACTACCCTTCTGCCTGCTGCTTTTGTACCTCGCTGCCCGATCCGGATTTGACCTCTGCTACGTTTTTTGATTACGTCCTTGTCTGCCGATTCTGTCCCTGTTCAGCTATTCCTGATTTGACCCTGCCTGACGACTACTCTCATCGGACTACAGCCTTCCACAGGTAGTGATCTCCAGGGCCCTGTGTAATTCCAAATCCCTGTATAGGGGTTAAAGGGTTTCAGGGTTCTGGGGGTCCTGCTTGGTGAGTGGCTTCCCTCTAGTCTGTCCATTACATCACACCTGAGTCTGTTGATCCAGGCAGGCGTTACACATACCATGAACAGTGGAGGGAAATTACTGACATCTTTAGGAGATAGTCGCCTATCTTATTATCTAATAGTGATCTAGCCAGTGTTATCTCATTGGTCACTTCAATTACTCAAAAGTGTTCTAGAACCTTATAAGATATCCTTGTATGTAGCCATTATGTTCCACCACGGTTCCTTTTTGCATCATGATCCTAAAATAGGGCAGCTCCCTTTGTGGCCCTTGTGAAGGCTGTCCAAAATTAATTGGGTGGATGAATTATTCGACTCTTCCAACATGGAGAAGTTAAAAATTGTTCACTATATAAATTGCCGCTCTACTGGAATTATTACTGGGCCATTTGCCAATATAGGCTCATGTAGGCTAACATTATGCAAATTTAGGGTCAGGACCCTTGAACACATCTGTCTTGCCCGGGTAACCAGACAAGGAGGAAGTGGGTCCATTGATCCATTCAGACGTTCACTGACCCGTAGGAATGGACCTGTGCGGCTATTGAAAGTTCACCACAACCACAGGAGATGGAATCAGACAGAATTCTGCAAGGAGGCAGCCCGCGGGATCCCGATACCTCGGCATCTGGCTCCACAGGACGAAAGCCAGGAGCCGGAGTGAACGAGGCAAAAGCTGGTGCAGACTGGTTGGTTCCAGAGGCCACTGGAGGACGGAAGGTGCAGGTAGGATCGACATAGGTGGGTACACGGACAATACTAGGCAGGAACAAAAAAAGTCACGGGACAGTACGGAGAGTGGGTAAGAGCACAGGGACCTGACAATTAGCAAGGGCAAACTAGCTACGGTGACGCATTGAATAGGTACCTCCCAATGGGGAAAGATTTCTTATATACACTGTGCTTAAACTGTGGGGTCAGCAGGCACTTTCTTGATAGGTTGCCCTTTAAGAAAAGGGAGAGCAGCGGGACTGCACCCTAAGCGCACTCCCAAGAACCCTACTGCGCATGTGCAGGCCTCAGTAGCAAGGGGACGGACTATGAAGTGTGGAGCAGGAGGAACGTTGGTGCCGGTAACACATGAGGAGCGAAGGTGCTGATGGAGAAACAGAGGAGACCCGGGGATTGAACCGGACAGAAGCTGCGGGGGCAGAGGAGGTGAAAAGGGAAGAGTGTCAGTGCTCCTGGGCTGGAAGTGCCAACGATGTGATAACATTTAAGACATAAAAAATGCTGCAAAAGTTCATGAGTTTGATAAAATATTGAAGCACTAATAAATATTCCAATGGATTTTAACGAGCACCACAATTGCAATTGGCGGCAAATACATGTTACGGGGGAACCGGCAGATTAGGACCAGGGGGTATATATCCCAATCGCTAGTCGGGGCCCACTATGCTCCAGATGGTAATGGAGCTGCTGGCACCCTGTGGGTTAGGCGGAGACTATAGAGCTGGATGGCTCTGAGATAACCCAAGGAACCGGTCACGTGTGTAGTGACACGTCAGACCGGACGACAACCCAGTTATTGTGTCGGTGGAATTGGCGCAACCCCGGCCACGTGTGCAGGGAACACGTCAGACCGGATGGTGACCAGGTAGCGTTGACTGAGAAGACCGCTGCAACAGCGCCCTGACGGCCAAGTGTGTCAGACACGACAGGCCGAGCAGTCCTTCGATTAGTGTTTCTGGTCACTACTCGAATGGCCACGTGTGTAGAGGACACGTCAGGCCAAGTGATCACACCAGTAACGTTGACTGGGAAGCCAAGGAGGACAACAGGTTCACACACCCAATCCTGGAACACCCTGTTAACTCCACAGGGGTCCTGGAGTATGCTGTCCGTGCACGTAGGAGACACAACCGGACAGGTGGCGCAACAGGTGCGTTGTCCGTGTGCGTAGAGGGCACTCTCGGACAGGTGACGCAGCAGGTATGCTGTCTGTGTGCGTAGGATGCACAACTGGACAGGTGACAAAGCAGCCGCAGCCCAGTTAACGCCACTGGACTGCTATAGCACAACAGGAACGGTAGCAAGGAAGCACGGCGCCTGACCCTCATGTGCTGAGCCACGAATCTTGGCGTGACAGGCACCGTTCGCCTAGCCCTACCTACCGCTTCCAACAAGGCTTATGCCACCATGAATTCCAAGTGAATATGAGTGAAGACTGCGCACCTCCATGTTGTCTCCAGCCCCTTTTATAACCTAGATCCACCCCAAACCCAGGGTGGAACCACCAAGGACCAATAGCAGAGTGCCATATCATCAGCGACGTCACCAGCGGCCTATCCGGAACCGCCACGTCAATGATGACCTCATGGCAGCCATGCCCCAAACACTTCACCAGTCATCGTCTGACGACCAATGGTGAGGTGCCAGATCATAGGGGCGAGCCTTTGTGAGGCAGTCCGGAGTGGCCACGTCGTCAGGGCACTTGACACCCTCTGCTCTATCAGGGCCTGCCACCTCACGGACATGCTCAGTGAGGTCCTTACCGGACCTAGCCTCTGATGCACTAAGTGCCTGAGCATGCTCAGTAGCCTGAACAACAGACTCAGAAATCAGACTATCTGCCTGAGCATGCTCAGTAGGCACAACCCAGAACTTAGACACAGCACGAAGTCCAAGTACCTGTGCAAAGAGGCGGTTAGGATTAATTGTGGGAGCATGCTCAGTAGCCTGAACTGAGGACTTAGTCTCAGAAATGACACAATCAGGCTGAGCATGCTCACTAAGCAAAGCACCAGGCTTAGACTCTGGCTGGGGTAAATCGTCGCGCGCATGCGCATGCGCACTAGCTGCCTCTCCACACTTAGACATGGTGGAAGGAGCAGCCAACTGGACGACCTGAGGCACGGCCAAGAATGGAGGCCGGCGCCTGGGCACAACAGGAACCGCAGCAGGCTGCTTGCGGCTATGGCAGCGCCGGTTCGTAACAATACGTTTTAGGGGAATTGATTAATTTAGGTGCCATACGTTTTGATATCAAGAAATTGTTAGTACAAAGGGAGGTCAAGTGGATTACTGTCTTGGACACCATCAAACACATGGGGTTAAATGATTCGATCAGCTTCAAAATTTTTCTAGATTAGGAATCTTAATAACCTTTCATTGCATTTTATGTTGTCCTTGGTGTTGATTATTTAAATGTGTCTTTCAGGCTCAATTTTGGACTTTGCATCTTTTCAAGTTTGGGATCATCAGTGTTGCAGTTCTGCCACTTGGTCGTATTTTGAATATACTGTGTACATATGTGCATATTGCTTCCTTGATGTATTTGGGATTGTAATGGAGGCTGGCTAGGGTTAATTATTTATTTATTATTTTTCACTTTATTTTATTTATATATATTTTTAATACTTAGTACCCCATTTTTTTCTTCATTTTTTTATTTTTCTTTCTGTATTCATATTTTTTTCTTACCTTCACTTTTTTTAATCTCTTGTGTCGCTATACCTTTTGATCCTATTTGGTCATCTACACTTATTCTTTCACTTTCCCCCTCTTTTATTGTGGTTGTTTGCAATCATCACATACTCATCCATAACCCAAAACAATCATATCTATTGAATACACTGATAAATGTTGAAAATCTCTCTTAATATTTTCAATTTTTTTGATCACCTCATTCAACATTTTTTCTTTCAACACCTTTTTATTTCATTCTCCTTTTCATGCTTTTCTATTCTTTTCATTGTATAATTCAATCCTTATGTACATGTGTATATCTTTGGGATACATTTCTCACATAGATATTGAATTTCATATATCTTCCATTATAAGAACCATACATATACAGTATGTTCTTTTAACAGATGCCTAGCAAACAACTGAATTGTAATATCTTTTCTAACCACATGATGGTAGTATAATCCGCTGAAATTCCTAGGCTGTTCTTTAAAAATGTCATGTAATACTCTTGATTGATTGCTCTCAGTGAGAGAAACAAAATTAAAATTTTGTAGTTGTGATACCTTGTAATACTCTGTCACAATGTTTAATCTTTCTAATATTACAATCTGAAACATATTTATCACTGTGACCAATTATGATTAGTTTATCCTATCCTGGTTCCAACTTTCAACATGAAGAACTGGGTCTCCTGTGGGTCTGCATCGTCACTTCCTCCTCCTGCGTACCTAGCATCCAAACGTATACTGCCCGGTGCACACGTGCACAGTGTGACTTCCGGGACCCCAGGCATTCTGTATTAAGCAGTGACGGGCACTTGGCATGCACCCATTTGAACTCATGTGGGCAAGGGGACACATATGCTAAGTAAAGTGACCAAGGACACTGCCCCAGAGCCTTCTGACAAAGCTGTAGGCGAAACGCATGTTGGGGCACTGGGTAGTATGGTCTAGTTATTGGCACAAATTATTTTTGACGCACTCTTGTGGGTAATTCTGTCATTGCAATGCTGAACTTTATCAGAAGTATTTATTGCTGATTTTTTTGTTATCTATTTGTACATCTTTTGGATTAGACTCCTTCTGTCATTGATATATCTGCTACTATTTGAATAGTATTATATTGGCTATTACCATTTTCTGCGGATTTCTGTCCATATAATTATTATGAATTTTTTGCTTGTGCAAGTATTGTAACCTCCTTTTTTGTACAATAACTTTGAAACTATTATAATGTACACTTTATGCCATATTGTGACACGCCTTTGACCACACGGCTTTGTCTTGTTTTTTAATGATTTTTTTTATCTTATCTTTACTTTAGGTGTGTGAGGAATGTACTTTGATCAATAAAGTTTATATATCTGTAATTTTTGGTCATCTTCCATTTATTGTCTACTAAAATTTTGGAAGTCATACACTATATAGGTATATCTGTTTTTGTTAGGACCCCAGTAGAGTATGATACCTATTAGCATTAATGGCTTTCATTTCCAATATTGGTTATGTATTGCTGGACTTTTCTTTGAAAGATCTACATCGGCATATAAATAGTTTGGGGCTGAAACCCTGCTGACAGCTTGCCTTTAAGTACGTGATAACATCCACATCAAAGACATCAATGAGGAAACCAAAGGTTTCTTAGAAGAACATTGCCCAGAGCATCACAATGCTTTTGCAAGCTTACCTTTTCTAATAGAGGATGCTTGTGACATCTGTCATGCTGTACAGGGCAGTAATGTGGTACAGAGAAGATTCCTGAAACTACCTGAGAAGGTAGTTAGCAGGTAAACCACTAGAGGGCGGTAGGGTGGAGAAAACGTAGGAGCGGAGTATTCCCTAGCAGAGGTAATACTAGTCAAGCCCACCAGATGGCAGTAGAATCGTCAGAACGCCGGATCACAACATGAGGTCTTGTAAATACACAGGGGCAAAGTCAAACCGTAGTCAGGTGGAAGCAAGGAGTCGGTAGCCAGGAAGTCAGAACTCAGAAGCGGGAAAGAATGGGAAGAGGACAGGAACAGAATCAAGGTAAGTAGACGAGGAACGAACATGGAGACAGCGAGAGAGACACTAACAGGATGGGAACAGAGAACAGAGGTCAACAACAGGTCAGGTGAACACGGAGGTCAGTAAGGGGCAGGGCAGACAACAGGTCACTCACAAGCAGAGCGCAGCAGAGCCGGAAATATCACTGGCGTAGTTCCAGAGAAGCAGTGCCATAATATAGTGGCCTAACCTCCGGAGCGAGGCAGGAAGAACTAACCCCTAACATGACCTGTATCAGAGATGTGAAACTAAAAAAAGGCTCAGTTGCAGCTGAGCCAGGAGTAAATCATGACATAGTATCTCCTTCCCTGGTAAGAGTTATACACACAATCATTAGTCCACAGGAAAGGAAATAATTAGGGATGATCGAATACCTCAAATATTCTGCTTCGCGAATATCCGATGAATAGGTTGCCGCTATGCGAATATTCGATGTGCAATGTAAGTCTATGGGAAGCTCGAATAGTTCCAAATAGTTGTTATTCGGGTTTCCCATAGGCTTACATTGCACATTGAATATTCGCGAATAGTAGATTTGCAGCGACCTATTCGGCAAATATTAGCAAAGCCGAATATTTGAGGTATTCGATCATCCCTAAAAGTAATGTTTCATAAGATAAGACAACCCATTTTATTGGTCCATGGATGATTTTCGATGCTTATTTAAGCACTCTCTTAGGTTTGCAGATAGCATGGGCACTTTCACCATAGTCTAGCACAGGGTTCCCCAACTCCAGTCCTCGAGGGCCGCCAACAGTGCATGTTTTCAGGATTTCCTTAGCATTGCATGGGTGTTGGAATCATCAACTGTGCAGGTGATTAAATTATCACATGTGCAATACTAAGGAAATCCTGAAAACCTGCACTGTTGGCGGCCCTTGAGTGGTTGTTGGGTACGTGTCAAAGCAGCTTTTTGAAAGGGAAGTCGCTAACAAAGTCGCTGTAAAGTCCCCTTTACACACTGAGACTTTCTAGCGATCATGCTGCGAAGCGGGAAACAAAGGACCAAAGAATGGTCCTGAACGATTTGTAGCGATCAGCAACCTCACAGCAGGGGCCAGGTCGCTGATGTGTTTCACACACTGCAATGTCGCTGGGGAGGTCGCTATTACGTCACAAAACCGGGGACGTTACAGCGATGTCGTTTGCGATGTTGCAGTGTGTAAAGCCACCTTAAGTCACTGGCAGGTTACGTGTATACTGTCGCTTAGCTTTGGTTTAGTAAAGCTATGTTCACATGTTCCGTTTTTGCTGCACTTTTTTCCAGCAGTTTTTCCTCGAGTTTTATGCTAATTAAAAGCTGCTTTTTACAGTACCAACAAAAGCTATGAGATTTCAGAAATCTCATGCACACGATTGCTTTGTCTCTCACTGAAATGGAAAACTGCTGCATTTTTGAAAGAAGCAGCATGTCAGTTCTTTCAGTGTTTTAGCAGTATTTTTGTTTTTTGTTTTTTTAAAAAAAAAAAAAAAACTTTTTCCTCTAAACAATTTGATCTAGTTGCCTTGTTTTCCAAAAATGTTTTATGTTTTCACATACATCTTACATTGGTGGCCTAACACCTTGTATTGCTCTTGCTTGCAAGGTGAAAGCAAAACGGCCTGAAAAACGCAGCAAAAACACAACAAAAATGTAGTAAGAAAGGCAGCAAAGAGTAAAAAAAAAACGGAAATTTTATCTGCAGCTCTTTTACTGCCAAGACATCAGGTTTTGGCTGCAGAGAAAAAAGCAGCAAAAAAGCAATGTGCGAACATAGCCTTAGGCAATTTTCGTTTTCCATTCTGTAGTGAATTATGTTTGGTCACTAAGAGCATTCAACAGAGAAACAATACTGTAGATAAGAATATACTTTTGGGCCAGTCTGTCTGCAGGTACAATACTAACAAATGTTACTCACAGCACCTTTTAGTTGTGGACATGTTGCTAATAGCAACAGGAGGTGCACGCCCGATCCAAGGGATCCACTTGGAACTTTCAGCAACAACAGAAGAAAGAAAGGACAGCTCCTCCAAAGTGATAAGCAAAATTCTTTTCCTTTAATCCATTTGCAACGTTTCAACCTTCCGGTCTTTTTCAAGCATACAAAATAGCAATACAGGCTCCATATAAATAGGCAGATGGTCAAAGCTGTTACCAATCACAAAAAAAGACCTCCCCCACAAGAGACATCCTTCAGTTACAAACAATGGTATACTAAGGCTGGCTTCACATCAGCGTTTTTCTGCCGGTTGGCAGAAAAACGCAAAACGCATGTTGCTGGATCCGTTGTCAGCTCAATGCAATGTCAATGGACTTGCGGCAACATGCGTTTGCATGCGGCAGTGTCTGGATCCGATGAGTTGCAGTTTTTTACCATGTTTCAAAAACGCAACATGTAGCGTTTTTTGCCTCCGTCCGAAAACTGCAGCTCACCGGATCCTGTACATTGCAGCACTAGCTGCAATGTATTTCAATGGGCGCCGGATCCTGTTTTCTCACTTGCGGTTGTATGCGGCTGGAATGATCATTTTTGCCATTGAAGACATGGTCTGAAGCACATAATTTTCTTTCACATTCTTCAAGTTCTTTATTTAAACATAAAATTTATAATATACATTTATATATTTATTAATAAATATATATCTTTCAAAATAGAAATGTTACGGTGTATGTATATATATATATATATATATATATATATATATTTATAATTATCTATATATCTATATTTAACATTATATCTATCAATAGTCATCTATCTTTATCTATCTATCTATAGCAATCTATGAAACTTTCCATTTTTTTTTTATTTCAAATCAACCTATCTACCTATCGATCTATATATATTTCTTTCCATAATCTTGCTCACTTCCTATCTATATATATATATATTTCTATGCATCTATCTATCTACATTTTTCTCTTTCTCGATCTATATATCTCTGTATCTCTTCATTAGCTAACTATTGGTTTAGCTATTTTTTTTGTTTTAATTTAAAGTCTCTTCTCTTTCTGTCGGTCGGTCTCTCGGTCGGTCTCTCTCTCTCTGTCTCTCTCTCTCTCTGTCCATGTCGGTCTCTCCCTCTCCCCCCTCTCTCATACTCACCGATACCCGATCACCGGCGCGGCACTGCACGGCGTTCACACTGCTCTGGTGGCTTCTCCACTTTTGAAAAAGCCGGCCGCTCATTATTCAATCTCGTATTCCCTGCTTTCCCCGCCCACCAGCGCCTATGATTGGTTGCAGTCAGACACTCCCTCACGATGAGTGACAGCTGTCTCACTGCAACCAATCACAGCTGCCGGTGGGCGGGTCTATATCATGAAGTTAAATAAATAAATAAATGATTAAAAAAAAACGACGTGCGGTTCCCCCCAATTTTGATACCAGCCAGGGTAAAGCCACCCGGCTGGAGGCTGGTATTCTCAAGATGGGGAGCCCCACGTTATTGGGAGCCCCCCAACCTAACAATATCAGCCAACAGCCGCCCGGAATGGCCGTATCCATTAGATGCGACCAGTCCCGGGACTGTACCCGGGTCATCCCGAATTGCCCTGGTGCTTTGGCAATCGGGGTCATAAGGAGTTAATGGCAGCAGCCCATAGCTGCCACTAAGTCCAAGATTAATCATGGCAGATGTCTCCCCAAGATATCTTCCATGATTAACCTGTTATAGAAAATAAACACACACATTCAAAAAATCCTTTATTTGTAATAAAAGAAAAAAAACAGCAACCTCTTTCACCATTTTAATAAAGTCCCACAATACCCCTCCATGTCCGACGTAATCCACAACGGTCCCACGACGCTTTCAGCTCTGCTACATCAGAAGCTGACAGAGAGCGGTCACAGACCACAACCACTCTCTGTGAGCTCCCCGCAGCGACTGAAGTGAGTCGCGCTATCAGCGATGACGTCACTCAGGTTACCCGCGGCCACAGATCTCAGCGGGAGGACTTCAGCTGTGGCCACGGGTAACCTCAATGACGGCACCGCTGATAGCGCAGATCACTTCTGTTACTCTTGGGATTTGCGGTCACCGGTGAGTCCTTCACCGGTGACCGAAAATCAGGGGCCATGCCACACAGACAGAGCCGCGGGATGACAATGAAGTCAGGTGAAGTTCATCCGACTTCATTCTGATCGTGCGGCTCTGTCTGTGTCTGCTGTCAGCGGCCATTCAGCTCTGCTACATCGCTCTGTCTGTGTCTGCTGTCAGTGGCCATGTACCAAAGCTGAATGGCAGATGACATAGAAAAAACGTATCCGTCAAAACTAAGCCAAAAAACTGCACCCAAACGCATGCAACCGCAAGTGAACGGTCCATTTTTATGCTGGATCCGGTAGACGGATCCAGTTAAAAAACGTTCAGGTCACTAGCGGTGGCATGCTTTGGAATCCAAAAAAAACGAATCCAGTAACATGCAGTTTGCGGTTTTTTTCCCTAAGGCAAAAAAACGCTGATGTGAAGCCAGCCTAACACTCATAGAAAACCCTGTGTCTAAATATAAGATAAAAAAAACATCATAAATGGTTACAGCCCAAAAAATGAAATACAGATATATAAAATATTATCACATGTACATTATCTATACATAGCTTTTACATCTTTCCATCAGTATGATCTATCACATGTCCGTTACCGCCAATCTTAATGCACCAAACTGTGCACGTGCGTTGATGTCTTGATTTTGTTGGTGAATATCCCGCAGATTCTCACATCACGTGTTTAACCTCCATAGGTCCTGTAAGATAGGAACACGCCTTCCAAGTAATGGCCTGTCCCGACTCCTCTTGACTGTGCAGACATGTGTCATCACCAGCGTCATCCAAGTACCCGCCCATAATCTCGCGCCTGCGCAATAACATCACCGGCGCTTGCGATTTGAAAACAGTGATCAGTCCCGCTATAGTGCCACTGCGCATGCGCGAGACTTCAGGAGCACTGCGGAACATGAGGGCGGCGGCCTCTTCTATATAAATGAACACTGGGGGACGGCGAACAGCGGCAGGAGGGGGGATAACAGACGAAATACAGCCCGCCCACGGGGCCAGCAAACCTCATTACCATAGCAAAAGGTATTATTTTATAAAGTTGTTATGTAGGTCTGAAAGGGGGGCCATTAGCAGGATGAACCTTTATAGAATGCAGCCCATGAGCTGCAGAAGGGGATTATTTTAGTTTAATAGCGAAAATTCTGGTGACAGGTTCCCTTTAATATACAGGAATGCTCTCCTCTTCATGTGCAGTGTCTTCAAGGTGGGGGTAACACAGGTGCAGAATACCGATGAGACAACCACTCTCTGCCTACCAACTCATGGAGGAGGTGGTTGCATCTTTCTAGCAGCAGGTTTGCTAGTCCTCTAGTAATAAGCTCCTGCTGGTAAAACTGTGATTTTATAAGAACTACAGCAAGCAGCCTAGTAAGTGACACATCCCTGGAATAAAGATCTCCGTCTACATTACGGTGCTCTCAGATTAGGTGACAAAACCTGCTGACAGATTTCCTTTAATTAAAAGCGTTTCACATTCTTTGGGCTATTAAGAGTCTGTAATCTACACCCAAGTGACTCTCACAATTCTTGATGCCAATTGGTAACAATTTTAAAACTTTGGGCACTGACAAAATATGGTAATAATTTATTACACACATAGGATATGGACAGTGCTTGTGATAATGGACTCATTATTGTGCAGAATGGACTACAAACACAATCTCTGTGATAAACGTGTTCCTTTGTTTCATTATATTAGGGCTGAGATGTCGAACGCCAACACTGCATAAACATCACTCCTACTGGTCCCCATCACTAAACACAATTGACTTCAAATATACAATGAGTTATTTCTTCTCTGAAAAGTTTTAGAGCAGAATGGAAGTTTATGTATCAGAGATATTGTGCTGGTGGACAGGAAAACTAAGGACAAGTCACCAGTAAACTGCCTCTTGGGTAAAATAACCACCTAGCAGTTTCTCTCATGGATGCATTCCTTTAAGGAGTTCGTCACTTTATTTTAGCAAAATGTTAGGGACCTGATAATGTAACACTTGTTAATACGGTATATAAAAATAAATATATATTCATCATAGACTGCACATCCCTCCTCCCAATATAATGGCAGGTGGAGCAGCATGTGACCAGACCCCCAAAAAATGTAACTAAACAGTCTGCGTCCTATAATCCGGATGATATTTCTCTGATTGCGGAGAGTATTGACACAGCGTCCTTCTCGATCACTGAGAGATCTACACTGGGACAGTTTTCTCTCCTGCCTGACACTGATCAATCTGATTGGTGCAGGGCAGAAGAGAAAGTTACCAAGACCTGCACAACACTAAAGGTGCACAAATGCTGCAGGTCCTAGATAGCTTAAGGACCTTTTAGGTCATGTGATCAATCACATACCTGGAGGGAACTTCAAAATGCAAAAGTATATGCACAGTGTAGTGTGCGGCATAGGTGTGTATATTAATGTAGCAGAACTTCGCCCAGGTTAATAACTGTTGTTAACAAAATAGAATGTATTAACAAAAATGTATTCTGCACACATAAACCACAAAACAAATAGATATAAATGTAATTATTAAAAGGCAAAAACTAAGCTAATAGAAGCATTTCACAACATATATTTCAACACCACAGATATTCCACACAGATTTAACTAAATTGGCCAAGTAATGTGCTCCGTCTGTCTCTTTCCAGGTCTGTCTCTTTCCAGGTCTGTCTCTTTCCCCATCTGTCACTTTCCCCGTCTGTCTCTTTCTCCATCTGCCTGTCTCTTTTTTTGTCTGTCTCTATCTCTCTGTTTCTTTCCCCATCTGTCTCTTTCTAGGTCTGTCTCTTTCCCCGTCTGTCTCCCAGTCTCTTTGTCTGTGTCTTTTCCTGTCTGTCTCTTTCCCTGTCTGCCTGTCTCTTTCCTTGTCTGTCTCTATTTCTCTGTCTCTTTCCCCGTCTGTCTCTATCAAGGTCTGTGTCTTTCCCCATCTATCTTTGTCTGTCTCTCTGGCTGTCTCCTCCTTCCCTGTCTGCCTGTCTCTGTCCCTGTCTGCATGTCTGTCTGTCTCTTTCCCCATCTGCCTCTTTCCCCATCTGTCTCTTTCCAGGTCTGTCTCTGTCTGTCTCTTTCCCCGTCTGTCTCTGTCTGTCTCTTTCCCTGTCTGTCTCTCTGTCTGTCTATCCGTCTCCCCACCGATATCTTATTACCTCACATATAAGCTTCTTATACTATGAATGTCTTTTGTTCCTATAGCAACCAATCACAGCTCCTACTAATAACCTGTAGTTCGAGGCTGCATTTACTTTAATGGAGACATGTTTTTTGGAGAGTAACTGTAAAGCGCGGGGTTAAATTTTCCTGTCAAAACATAGTCTACGACGTTCCCTGGGTCACATGAGGTGTCTGTGCAAAATTTTGTGATTGTAAATGCGACGGTGCGGATACACTTTTCGTTTAACTTTTTCCCCATTATGTTGATAGGTGCAAAATTGATTGGTAAATTGGAACGCGCGGGGTTAAAATTTCGCCTCACAACATAGCGTATGACGCTCTCGGGGTCCAGACGTGTGAGTGTGCAAAATTTTGTGGCTGTAGCTGCGACAGTGCAGATGCCAATCCCGGATACACACACACACACACATTCAGCTTTATATATTAGATTAGTGTTATTTTTACTTTGAGATGTCTGCGAGAAAAACAAATCTGATGGCACACAGATGGTCATTTTTTTTTTGCACCGATTGACTTGCAATGGTTAGTCTCGTCCGATATAAGCAGCCATACACCGCATGCTGCAATTTTTTTTCCTCAGCCCGATTACACCTGAGGAAAAACTTGCAGATGAACAATGCTTCATTGAATAACATTGGTGTGCATGTAATATGCATTTTTTCTCACATTGCACTGAGTGTATTTCTACACAGAAGTGAACAAACCATTAAAGGGAATTTGTCACTAGGATCAATTCTCCCAAGCCGTCTATATGGACATGCATAAAAAGTTGAATAAAAAGATAGTTTAAAATTTGCGATCCAATGTTATTCCAGAGAAATGTACATTTTTAAAGGGTTTTTTTTCGCTGGAGGCAGACTTCTTGGACAACCCCTTCTCAGTTCATGTTTCCCCCTTCTATAATAATAACTCTTGTACTCAACTCCTTTGCCGTTACCGTTCCAACGGTGTCGACACTGTCTCTCGCAGGATCACATAACACTGTGCCTCCATCTAATCACTGACCGCTTCACCTTCTTTGCCTTTGGACCAATCGGTTACATCTGGGGGAAACATACAGCTTAGAAGGGGTTGTCCAATCAGTAGATAACCCCTTTTATATACAGTGCCTACAAGTAGTATTCAACCCCCTGCAGATTTAGCAGGTTTACACATTCGGAATTAACTTGGCATTGTGACATTTGGACTGTAGATCAGCCTGGAAGTGTGAAATGCACTGCAGCAAAAAAAGAATGTTATTTCTTTTTTTTAAATTGTGAAAAGTTTATTCAGAGGGTCATTTATTATTCAACCCCTCAATCCACCAGAATTCTGTTTGGTTCCCCTAAAGTATTAAGAAGTATTTCAGGCACAAAGAACAATGAGCTTCACATGTTTGAATTAATTATCTCTTTTTCCAGCCTTTTCTGACTAATTAAGACCCTCCCCAAACTTGTGAACAGCACTCATACTTGGTCAACATGGGAAAGACAAAGGAGCATTCCAAGGCCATCAGAGACAAGATCGTGGAGGGTCACAAGGCTGGCAAGGGGTACAAAACCCTTTACAAGGAGTTGGGCCTACCTGTCTCCACTGTTGGGAGCATCATCCGGAAGTGGAAGGCTTATGGAACTACTGTTAGCCTTCCACGGCCTGGACAGCCTTTGAAAGTTTCCACCCGTGCCGAGGCCAGGCTTGTCCGAAGAGTCAAGGCTAACCCAAGGACAACAAGGAAGGAGCTCCGGGAAGATCTCATGGCAGTGGGGACATTGGTTTCAGTCAATACCATAAGTAACATACTCCACCGCAATGGTCTCCGTTCCAGACGAGCCCGTAAGGGACCTTTACTTTCAAAGCGTCATGTCAAGGCTCGTCTACAGTTTGCTCATGATCACTTGGAGGACTCTGAGACAGACAAATTCAAGGTTCTCTGGTCTGATGAGACCAAGATCGAGATCTTTGGTGCCAACCACACACGTGACGTTTGGAGACTGGATGGCACTGCATACGACCCTAAGAATACCATCCCTACAGTCAAGCATGGTGGTGGCAGCATCATGCTGTGGGGCTGTTTCTCAGCCAAGGGGCCTGGCCATCTGGTCCGCATCCATGGGAAGATGGATAGCACGGCCTACCTGGAGATTTTGGCCAAGAACCTCCGCTCCTCCATCAAGGATCTTAAGATGGGTCGTCATTTCATCTTCCAACAAGACAACGACCCAAAGCACACAGCCAAGAAAACCAAGGCCTGGTTCAAGAGGGAAAAAATCAAGGTGTTACAGTGGCCTAGTCAGTCTCCTGACCTTAACCCAATTGAAAACTTGTGGAAGGAGCTCAAGATTAAAGTCCACATGAGACACCCAAAGAACCTAGATAACTTGGAGAAAATCTGCATGGAGGAGTGGGCCAAGATAACTCCAGAGACCTGTGCCGGCCTGATCAGGTCTTATAAAAGACGATTATTAGCTGTAATTGCAAACAAGGGTTATTCCACAAAATATTAAACCTAGGGGTTGAATAATAATTGACCCACACTTTTATGTTGAAAATTTATTAAAATTTAACTGAGCAACATAACTTGTTGGTTTGTAAGATTTATGCATCTGTTAATAAATCCTGCTCTTGTTTGAAGTTTACAGGCTCTAACTTATTTGCATCTTATCAAACCTGCTAAATCTGCAGGGGGTTGAATACTACTTGTAGGCACTGTATAAATGTGCTGTTAAGATCTATGGGCCGTACATTTCTCTCCTTGAGAGTCTGCCTCCAAAGCTTAAACGAAAAGGGACATTTCCAGTGTGAGACATGTAATGACTGAAAGTCTGCTCCTCTGATCTACATTTCTCACACGGGTAATGTCTCCTTTCATTTTTAATAAGCTCTGGAGGCAGATTCTTGGTGAGATCTGTGTCCGGCCCATAGATCTTAAAGGGAACCTTTTATGTAAAAAAAAAAAAGTCTATTAACCTGCAGATGGGGCTAATCTGCATGTTAATAGCATTCTGAACAGCCAGGGATGGCATTGGGTCCATGCATGGTTGTGAAATCTGGGGCTCAGCTGTCATGTAAGCCGAGCTCTAGGTGGCAATTGCATGTACACAGCTCCTGTGCACGCACAATCACCAGGATGTACTGGTACATCCATGGTTGGGAAGTCCGGACCGGTATGTCCAAGGTCGTGCAGGGGTTAAGGTGTGGAGGTGAAACTCAAAATCCAAGATGACAATCACCCACCTGTGCTGGCAACGCCTCCTCCGCTACTTACTGGTTGCATTTTATGTTGACACAGCCAGTGCTTAGCAGAGGGGTGGAGCCAGCAAAAGGGAGTTGATGCCGTCTTGAAATCTGAGTGGATGCAGTAAAGGGGGCAGGGTCAACACATGAGGGGACAGTCAAATTGAGGGTACAGTCAACAGGCACTTAACAAAGGGGGTCTCATAAGTACAGGGAGCAGGTTCCATCTTTGATTTAGAGCAGATACAACCCATACTTTGTATATGGAGTAGTCTATCTTGGAATTTGAGGTCAGGGACAGCCCCTTTAGCTCAAAAGCCCAGAAACAGCAACCTTAGCCTTAAAACCCAGGGAACGCACTCTTATAGACCTACTACCGAGGGACTACAGTGTTGTAGCCCTACTACGAAGGGACAGCTCTCTTGTAGCCCTACTACCCAGGGACTGTTCAGCTCTACTACCCAGGGACTGCTCTCTTGTAGCCCTACTACCCAGGGACTGCTCTCTTGTAGCCCTACTACCCAGGGACTGCTCTCTTGTAGCCCTACTACCCAGGAACTGCTCTCTTGTAGCCCTAGTACCAAGGGACTGCTCTCTTGTAGCTCTACTACCAAAGGACTGCTTTCTTGTAGCTCTACTAGCAATGGACTGCTCTCTTGTAGCCCTACTACCAAGGGACTGCTCTCTTGTAGCCCTACTACCAAGGGACTGCTCTCTTGTAACCCTACTACCAAGGGACTGCTCTCTTGTAGCTCTTCTACCAAGGGACTGCTCTCTTGTAGCCCTTCTACCAAGGGACTGCTCTCTTGTAGTCCTTCTACCAAGGGACTGCTCTCTTGTAGCCCTTCTACCAAGGGACTGCTCTCTTGTAGCCCTTCTACCCAGGGACTGCTCTCTTGTAGCCCTTCTACCAAGGGACTGCTGTCTTGTAGCCCTTCTACCAAGGGACCAGAAAAAAGAAGGAATACTGGGCACTATTCAGTACACCACTTACACAGAATGAGCGGCTCTGTTCACAAGCTACCTTTGTTTGTTTGAAAGTCCCGCTCTGCTAGGCATTATTAACAGCCGCCTCCTCATTTCACAGCTTAAGAGTTCCTTAAAAGATCCATTGTAGAAAAAGAAAGGCACTCACCGGGCTTGCTGTAACAAATTCTTTAATCCGACATTAAGTGATAGGTGATTAAAAAAAGGTTGTGAGGGAGGGGGGTGCAAAAGGCACGAGTGACAACAGCCGTTTCGTGCCTATACGGCACTTCGACAAGTCCACTTTTTTTTTCACCTATCACTGAATGTCGGATTAAAGAATTTGTTACAGCAAGCCCGGTGAGTGCCTTTCTTTTTCTACAATGGATCTTCTACCAAAGGACTGCTGTCTTGTAGCCCTTCTACCAAGGGACCGCTGTCTTGTAGCACTTCTACCAAGGGACTGCTCTCTTGTAGCCCTACTACCCAGTGACTGCTCTCTTGTAGCCCAACTACCCAGGGACTGCTCTCTTGTAGCCCAACTACCCAGGGACTGCTCTCTTGTAGCTCAACTACCCAGGGACTGCTCTCTTCTAGCCCTACTACCCAGGGGCTGCTTTCTTGTAGCCCTACTATTCAGGGGCTTCTCTCTTGTAGCCCTAGTACCCAAGGACTGCTCTCTTGTAGCCCTACTACCCAGGGACTGCTCTCTTCTAGCCCTACTACCCAGGGGCTGCTTTCTTGTAGCCCTACTATTCAGGGGCTGCTCTCTTGTAGTCCTACTACCCAAGGACTGCTCTCTTGTAGCCCTACTACCCAGGGACTGCTCTCTTGTAAGCCTACTACCCTGGGACTGCTCTCTTGTAACCCTACTACCCAGGGACTGCCCTCTTGTAGCCCTACTACTACTCAGGGACAGCTGTCGCATAGTTCTACTATTTAGGGACAGCTGTCACATAGTCCTACTACCCATGCACAGCTGTCGTATAGCCCTACTACTCAGGGACAGCTGACCTATAGAGCCTACTACCCAGAGAAAGCTCTTATAGCCCTACTACCCATGGACAACTTTCTTTTAGCCCTACTACCCAGGGACAGTTGTCATATAGCTCTAGTACCCAGGGACAGTTGTCATATAGCTCTAGTACCAAGGGACAGCTGTTGTATAGCCCTACTAACCAGGGACAGCTGTCATATAGCCCTACTACCCAGGGACAACTGTTATATAACTCTAGTTCCCAGGGACATATGTGGTACAGCGCTACAACACAGGGACAGCTCTCATACAGCCTTATAACCCTGGAACAGTTCTTGTATAGCCTTTCTACCCAGTGACAGCTCTCGTAAAGTCCCAGGACCCAGGCACAGTTCTCTTATAGCCCCTGGCCAGTTTGTACATTGCAGTCCAAGCTTGTTAGCGTCCATTTGAAGGAAACCATAATGCTGATGTGGCCCTTGGTGAAAAGGAGTTTGACACTCCTGCAGATCTGACTTATGCCAATGGCCACTGTGCATATGCTCTACTAAATAATAAAATCAGAATACTAATTTTCATTGATTGTTACAGTTATGTAGATGCTATTTATATGGCGGATTATAAAGTTGACATGTCTGCCGCCCCCGTATCAGCAGCCAAGCTGCTCGGATCCAGATCCGCGGTGGCTCGAGGGGCGTCCGGACCCGGGGGTCGTGCGGCCACTCAAATGAAGGGGGTATTTACAGGAGATTGTGTTTAGAGTTCATGACGCCACCCGTGGTGTGTGGTAAGGTGGAGTACCACCGCTGCAGTCGGGAGTACCCGGGGGCGATGGAGTGGGGCAGCCAGGTGTTAGGACCCTCCACGGGTAGGGGAGATGCCCCGGGACTCGGTGATGGGAGCTGGGGAGTGCCGTTGGGGAGTGAAGGGGTCACTTGCGTACTCACTCAGTCCATAAAACTGACTCCGACAACTGGGTAAACCAAAGTTCTGGACACCCCTGCCGCTGAGGGGAGCTAGTTCGGGTCCCGTCCCCAATGGTGCTGCCTGGTGATCCATGACCTTCCTCCTGGCACTAAGTTCACTTGCTTGTTGGTTCCGGTAGTATAGAACTAGTCGGGTCCCGCTCCCCAGTGTGGCTAACTGTGGGAGCTTGCTTTCAGGGATCACGCTTGGGATTTTCTGGACAGTTTTTGTGGAAAGTCCTATCCCCCTCGTTGCGCTAGTACCCCGATTTTGGAGCGGGTGGAGAGTGGATCTTGAAGGCTCCGTTCTCGTCGGGTAAATTGTCAGGTTGCCTGAAGCTACTCCCTGACCTAGGGTCCATGTACCCTGTCGTGCCCTGGTCCCAGCCCGGTGATGGTACAAGGCCGCCGGCTGTCCTCCTCAACAGTTCTGTGCCCCTTGTCACGATCCCCTGCGACCGGGGGTCCAGCTCACACTAGGCCCAGACTACCGTCTGCTACCTAGTTGCTTCCAAGGAGCCCGGCTCCTGACCGCCTCTCTCCTTCACTTCACTCTCCTCACTCTCTTACTGACTGACTTGACACTCCTGACCTCCCCTTTAACCAACCCCCCCAAGTGGGCGACCCTATTCCACTTAGGCCTTCCACTGGTGTGTCTGGTGGGTGTGGTGCAGAGTGTAGCTAAGATTTTACTAGCTGTTGTCGGCAACACCATGTAGTTGGGGACCCATAACCAAGGAGGAGGTGGATATTGCACAGAAGGGCAGATTGCACAATACCCTGTGACGACCTGATAGTCCAGGGCGTCACACGTCTTACCAGCTTTATGCTTTGAAGAATTGAATATTGCATATGCATGTCTCTAAAATTTTTGATAAACTGTCAATAATCAAACAGTACATAGTGTAAATCAAGATCAATCTGACCTTGACTTGTGTAATATGCCCACACAGCTTTTCTGTGTCTCACAGTAAGTTTAATATTAAATCTAAAACAGTGAAATTCAGCAAAGTTTATAACATGGTAATGATTATAAATGCTGGGTTTAAACTGCTCAAATTAATGATTCTCCAATGCAGCACTGTATATCTATTTATATACAGTAGGTATATTCAAAGGGTTGCTTTAGGGATTATTATTTTGGATAAGTCTAAACTCCTCAACATTGAAATTGTAATGCCAACAGAGAAAGATAGTGGAGATATGAAAGTAACAGGATTTATAAACGTGTAAATAATATACAAATTAAAAGAAATCATGAATACATTTTTCAAAACATCTCAATTTATTCATTATTGAATATGATTGCAAAATTACATGTGCTGTGGGGGTTCACTCTTTTTTTTTTAGCAGCAGGTTAAGTACACACCAGTCATGTAGTGTCTTGTTCACCTAATTCATTAAAGTTAATAGTCTTCCAGCATAAAGAAAAACAAACAGCCTTTCCATTGGCATAAAGACTAGCAAAATGAAATATATACCGTAATAGTCCATATCATAGCACGGACTCCCCTGTTCAGACTCTCACAGCAGAAAGAGGTCTTTCTGCCTCTCACTCATTGCCCCATAATGAGGCAATTCTGCTGCCTTAAATAAACCATTTAAAATCCTGTAGGTGGAGATATAGGAATGGCCAGTGCCACCCAGCTCTTCTGACCGCTCCTAAAATCTTGACCAAAAAAGGTTTCTTATGATCTGAAATCCCAGCTTTCCTATGTTCTAATATCCATCTTGTCCTCAGCACCCAGCTTCCCTATGCTCTGATATACATCTTGCCCTCAGCACGCAGTTTTCCCATGCTCTGATATACAACTTTCCCTGAGTACCCAGCTTTGCCATACCAGAGCATGAGAAAGCTGGGTGCTGAGGGAAAGATGTATAGCACAGCATGGGAAAGCTGTGTGCTGAGGGAAAGAGCCTCTTTCCATGAGCATAAAACTTTCCTATCCCATGTTTGTATCTTTGTCCTCCTCATATATAGCTCTCCAAATACTATAATGGCCCCCACACAGCCTTCCATATAGTATAATGGGTTCCACGTAACCCTTCATGTATTAGAATGCACCCCCATAGTCCTCCATGCATTATAATGCATTTCTTATAGTCCTCCATGTATAAGGTAGCCCTCCAATTATTATAATGCACCTTCCATAGTCCTCCATGTATAATTCACCCCATAGTCCTCTATATATTATACTGCACCCCATAGTCCTCCATATATTATACTGCACCCTATAGTCGTCCACATATTATAATGCACCCCCATGGTCCATGTATAAGGTAACCCCATTAGTCCTCCATATATAATGTAGCCCCATAGTCCTGCATATATTATAATGCACCCCCATAGTTCTATATGTATTATAATAAAGCCCACATAGTCCTTCATATTTTATTATTCACCCCATAGTCCTCCATATATTATACTGCACCCCATAGTCCTCCATATATTATACTGCACCCCATAGTTCTCCATATATTATACTGCACCCCATAGTCCTCTGTTACGAGGGGGACCCGGGGAAGCGTGCCAAGATGGGAAATGGACAGCTTCCGCCGGTCAAGGTCCACTGTGCGGTGTAAGGGACCGCTGCTATGGTCAGGAAAGAGTGAGCGGGTTGCTGCTAGTGATCATCTGGAACGTCACAGACGATCTATGTACACCGGTCCGCCCTAACCCGTGAGGGTTGTATGGCTCGGGGCTTCTCATACGGTGTACCTGTTGCACGGGGACGCACAGAGGTGCCTACACACGTGTGCCAGCGGGAGTCACAGGAATATGGCACGGGGGTAGCACAGAAGTGCCCACGCACGTGTGCTTCAGAAACCAAGTGAGTCCGACAGAGACTCGAGGAGCTCACCTGGGACAGGAACACAGCCTGCTAAACGGGATACTGCCGGAGCAGCAAGGCAGGGGCAAGACCTGCAAACTAGGTGCTGCCTGAGCAGCAAGGGCAAAGCCCACAAAAGATAATAATGCCTAAGCAGTGGCGTGGCAGCACGCTGACAGACATCCAAACATAGAAGGACGGTCGCGCACCGCCATGATGGCAGGGGGAGCTTTTAAGGAGGTGTAGCTCCACCCAAGGGCGGGCGCGAGACGGGCGTGACCCAATCAGGTTTCGTGACGTCCTGGCCCAGCCAGTCAGGATTCAGCACATCACCAGCCTCGTCATGGGGCCGTGTGATATCAGTGAGCGAATCAGAAGACGTCACGTGGAGCACATGCTCATCTTCCTGCCTTTGGGTCATAAAGGCGGGATCCCCGGTTTCACAATGTGCAGAGACATGGGAAGTCTTGCTGCTTCCCTGATCATCCATTCTTTGCACACTGCGCAACCTCCCAGAGCCTCCGTGATGCTGAGCAGGAGAGCTCGTGGCAGGCAAGGGTTGGGAGACCGCTCCATTCCTTGCAAGGGGAGAACCACTAGGTGTCACCCTTCTGCTGTGTCTCTGAGAAGGCAACTCCTGCAGACTGCACAGTCTCCCAGACCTTTGGCGCTGCTGAGCAGGAGGGCTCGTGGCAGACAAGGAATGGGGGACCACCTCATTCCTTACAATAAGAGAGCCACGACGTGTAACATTACCCCCCCGTCTAGGGCCCCCCCCTCGCCTGCGCCTGAAGGCCGCCACCAAACCTGGGGCGTGGACATGCTCCTCCAATTCCCAGGACCTATGCTCCGGGCCACGACCGACCCACTCCACGAGGAAGTACCTCTTGCCCTGTACAATTTTTGTTCTTATTAGCTTCGCTACTTCAGTGTCGTTGGACGAGAAGCCAACCTGGGACAGCAGAGACCCCGAGGTTTTAGGTCGTACGGGTTTCAGGAGAGATACATGAAAAGTATTAGAAATAGCCCAGCATGGAGGGAGCTGGAGTCGATATACCGCCGGGGTTACCCGCTCTATTACTGTAAACGGGCCCAGGTACCTAGGAGCGAACTCGGCTGTCTGTACCGGAAGGTAGATATGTTTAGAAGACAGCCACACTAGGTCCCCAGGTGCGAAAGATGGCGCAGAGTGAAGAAGACCCGCAGGCCTCTGCCTGAACGGTTTATTATACGCATACGACGTACAGACTCGCATATTCTCCTGTACATCCTGGGCTACCTCCGGCCCCCAATAATGCCTGACCGCAGGGTCTCTGGTCCCGTCGACCCTGAAGTGACCCCTGCCTTTGGAGGCACGATCCCATGACAGCACATCATTCCGTGGGTCAGGGGAAATGAGGGTCTTACTAGGTGGCACCTGGTCTAGGGAAACGGAAGTGACCCTCCTCACGCTGACTGGAGGTGGAACAAGACACTGTTTCTTCCGATGGTTTCGAACATCGGGTGTCTACATGTCCCCTCTGCCCACAGGTAAAGCAATCGACCGACGGCCGAGAACCTGTGGTAGAGGAGACCACTGTGGAGATTTCCATTGGCTCCACAGAATCGTCAATAGAGCTGGCTGGGAGACCGGTCTGGTGGGGAAGGGGAGTCAGAGGCTCTGTAGACCAGGAAGATGTGGGTGCCGAAGAGACCTCAAGCCTCCGCTCCGCGTGGCGGATGTCTATGCGAGAGGCAAGCTGAATCAAGGACTCTAAGGTGGTCGGCACGTCACGCGTGGCCAGCGCGTCTTTGACGAACCCTGCCAGACCCTCCCAGAACACAGGGACCAGGACTTTATCTGGCCAGTCCAGCTCTGCGGCGAGTGTCCTGAATTGTACTGCAAAGTCCCCGACTGAAGTGGACCTTTGCCGAAGGCGTAGGAGCCGCAGCGCGGAGTCGTGGGTGACTTGAGGCCCGAGGAACACCTTTCTCATGGCCTCAAGATAAACTGAAAGGTGATTCACCACCCGATCTCCGCGCTGCCACAACGGCGTGGACTACTTTAGCGCTTTCCCTGTGAGCAGGGACTGGACGAAGGCTACCTTCGCCTTCTCAGTAGCGTAATCAGTCGCGGACAACTCCAAGTAGGTGGTAACCTGGTTTATGAAACCACGGCACTCAGAGCTGTCCCCGCTGAAGCGCTCTGGGAGCGCAAGGCGAGGCGACCTTCCGCACAATTCCACAGCCTGAGTGGCCGCCTGGGTGGCGACTGTTGCTAGAGCAGCCTTATCGGGGGAAGACCGCTCCACTACTGCCAATCGTGACTCCAACTGCTGCACATAACGCAGCAACTGCTGCTGCTCTTCCGCCATAGCCAGACCTTTGGCGCGACCATAATGTTACGAGGGGGACCCGGGGAAGCGTGCCAAGATGGGAAATGGACAGCTTCCGCCGGTCAAGGTCCACTGTGCGGTGTAAGGGACCGCTGCTATGGTCAGGAAAGAGTGAGCGGGTTGCTGCTAGTGATCGTCTGGAACGTCACAGACGATCTATGTACACCGGTCCGCCCTAACCCGTGAGGGTTGTATGGCTCGGGGCTTCTCGTACGGTGTACCTGTTGCATGGGGACGCACAGAGGTGCCTACACACGTGTGCCAGCAGGAGTCACAGGAATATGGCACAGGGGTAGCACAGAGGTGCCCACGCACCTGTGCTTCAGAAACCAAGTGAGTCCGACAGAGACTCGAGGAGCTCACCTGGGACAGGAACACAGCCTGCTAAACGGGATACTGCCGGAGCAGCAAGGCAGGGGCAAGACCTGCAAACTAGGTGCTGCCTGAGCAGCAAGGGCAAAGCCCACAAAAGATAATAATGCCTAAGCAGTGGCGTGGCAGCACGCTGACAGACATCCAAACATAGAAGGACGGTCGCGCACCGCCATGATGGCAGGGGGAGCTTTTAAGGAGGTGTAGCTCCACCCAAGGGCGGGCGCGAGACGGGCGTGACCCAATCAGGGTTCGTGACGTCCTGGCCCAGCCAGTCAGGATTCAGCACATCACCAGCCTCGTCATGGGGCCGTGTGATATCAGTGAGCGAATCAGAAGACGTCACGTGGAGCACATGCTCATCTTCCTGCCTCTGGGTCATAAAGGCGGGATCCCCGGTTTCACAATGTGCAGAGACATGGGAAGTCTTGCTGCTTCCCTGAGCATCTATTCTTTGCACACTGCGCAACCTCCCAGAGCCTCCGTGATGCTGAGCAGGAGAGCTCGTGGCAGGCAAGGGTTGGGAGACCGCTCCATTCCTTGCAAGGGGAGAACCACTAGGTGTCACCCTTCTGCTGTGTCTCTGAGAAGGCAACTCCTGCAGACTGCGCAGTCTCCCAGACCTTTGGCGCTGCTGAGCAGGAGGGCTCGTGGCAGACAAGGAATGGGGGACCACCTCATTCCTTGCAATAAGAGAGCCACGACGTGTAACAGTCCTCCATATATTATAATGCACCCCATAGTCATCATTATAATGCACCACCATAGTCCATGTATAAGGTAACCCCATTAGTTCTCAATATAATATAATGCAGGCCCATTGCCCTACAAATAATATAATGCAGCCCCCATAGTCCAATATGTATTATAAAGCAGCCCCATAGTCCTCCATATATAATCCACCCCCATAGATCTCTGGCCACCGTGTACTCACTAATTAAAAAAAAAACAAACAAAAAACCCCAAACAAACAAGTTCTCACCTCTCCTTGTTCCCCCGCTGCTCTGGTCAGGGCGTCCTCTCGTCCTACTCTCTGCATGTCTCAGCACAGTAGGCACGCAGTAGTGACATCATTGCAATCCGCTGCGCTGACACGTTGAGTGCAGGCATGGGAGGAGAATGATGGAGGAAGGAAAAGAGTGCGCCGCTCCATCCGTCATCATTGCTGTGTGCGATGACGGGTGAGGGGGGGGGTCCCATGCCACCGCTGGCACCAGGCCCCCCTGAATCATGGGCGCCATAGTGGCAGCGTGGTCTGCTGTTACAGCGCAGCTTCTCTCTCACTGAGGGAAGCCAGCTGCTTCTCTGCAGGGTTGGCGCCAAGCCCCTAACACGGCCGAGCCCGGTCACAGTCGCGATCTCTGGGACCATGGTCGTTACACCCCAGTGAGGATGCATGGGTGGTCCTGGTGTTGGGGAGCTACGTTTCATTAATGGTATCATGAATTCACACATTTACTGCTTCATATTGAAAAAGAAGATGCTACCATGCCTCCGTAGCGATTCAAGTCCCCTAAAGGGACTAAAAATAAAGTTAAAATGAAAAATAAATAAAAAGTTTGAATCACGCTTCTTCAAATATAAGGTAAATACATTTTATTTTTTTTAAATAAACATAGTTGGTATTATCAGGTCCAAACAAGTATGATCCATCAAAATAAAAATTTATTCAAACCATCAATTTTTTTTTTCTTTTCGGCAATAAAGGTAACGACAGTATTGCTATTTTTTGGTTGCTAAACAATAAAAAAAAACAACTATGTCTACGGTATTCCAAAATTATATCAATAAAAAGTCATCTCAGGGCGCAAAAAACCAAGCTATCACAGAAACATTAAAAAGTTACGGGTCTCAGAAAATAGCGACACAAATACTTATTTTTTTTTACAAATTTAAAAATGTTTTAGTTTAATATTGCCATAATCATATTTACATGGAGAGTCACGTTCTCAGGTCAATCAGGTTATGTTGGCACACAACTACAAACTACATGTCTTTCCGCAAAAAAAGTTCTCCCTTATCTAATGCGACAAAAAAAATTAAAAAGTTATAGCTCTTGGAACATAGGGAAGAAATAACGAATATTCAAAAACTAAGAGGGTTAAGCATTACTTGATGAAAAAACAGAATACTTCTTTAAAGGCAACCTGTCATGTAAAAAAAAAACAACGTCATTAGCATATAAATATACAGGTTAAAAGCATTCAGATGCCATGCAGCCACTACACTGAAAGTTTTGCCGCTGGGAAAAAATTAACTTTATTCCTCCATGCAGCCTCGGGCTTTCAGTCAAAGGAGCATGACTGGCATTGTTTCAGTCAACACTAGTACAGTAAAAGATCGCTGTAACCACTGACTGAGAGCTGTCTCTGTACTGATGCAATGCTCAGACAGCTGTCAGTTACTGACAGACATAGTTACAGTTCATGCTCGCAATGCACAGAGCGGTGACTGAAACCACCCATGCCAGCAGTGCCCCTCTGACTGAAAGCCTGAGGCTACCGGCAGGAATAAAGTTAATTTCCTCCCTGCAGCAGGGCTCTCTGTGTGGTGACCGCAGGGTATCAGAACGCTATTAACCTGCAGATTAACCCAATATCTGCAGGTTAATAGTGTTTGTTTTTTCACTTAACAGGTTCCCTTTAAATGGGTACCTCTATCTAAAGCATTCATGCCTGCCTTTTGTCAAATAATTTTGTCCCATAAAAATGAATTGAGAGACTTTGGACATGTGCACTGCCGCTCCATTCCAACAAGGATAGGTGATCTCTGTGGATCCCGACAGTTGGCCCCTCATCGATCTAAACGTTATAATCTATCCTATGGATAAGTGATAACTTCTACTTAGCGGGATGCACATTTAAGATCTTGTAAATTAAGCGTGTGTGAAATGGAGTCAAATCTGCATGAAAATAGGTACAGAATACATTTACAGATATCTAGTGGGGAAAAAGGCCCTTTATACACTACAGTTCAAAAGTTTAGGGTCACTTAGATATTTCTTTATTTTTTAAAGAAAAGCACTTTTTTTTCAATGAAGCTAACATTAAATTAAACAGAAATACACTCTACATTGTTAATGTGGTAAATGACTATTCTAGCTGCAAACGTCTGGTTTTTAATGCAATATCTACATAGGTGTATAGAGGCCCATTTCCAACAACCACCACTTCAGTGTTCGAATGGTACATAGTGTTTGCTGTGTTAGAAGGCTAATGGATGTTTAGAAATCCCTTGAAAACCCTTTTGCAAGTCTGTTAGCACAGCTGAAAACAGTTTTTCTGATTAGAGAAGCTATAAAACTGACCTTCCTTTGACATAGTTGAGAATATGGAGCATACATTTGTTGGTTCCATTAAACTCTTAAAATGGCCAGAAAAAGAGAACTTTCATGTGAAACTCGACTGTCTATTTTTGTTCTTAGAAATGAAGGATATTCCATGCGAGATATTTCCAAGGAATTGAAGATTTCCTACAATGGTGTGTACTACTCCCTTCAGAGGAGAGCACAAACAGACTCTAACCAGAGTAGAAAGAGAAGTGGGAGGCCCCGCTGCACAACTGAGCAACAATACAAGTACATTAGAGTCTCTAGTTTGAGAAATTGATGCCTCACAGGTCTTCAAAAGGCAGCTTCTTTAAATAGTACCCGCAAAACGCCAGTGTCAATGTCTACAGTGAAGAGGTGACTCCGGGATGCTGGCCTTCAGGGCAGAGTGGCAAAGAAAAAAACATATCTGGGACTGGCTAATAAAAGGGAAAGATTAATATGGGCAAAAGAACACAGACATTGGACAGAGGAAGATTGGAAAGAAGTGTTATGGAGAAACAAATCGAAGTTTGAGGTGTTTGGATCACACAGAAGAACATTTGTGAGACGCAGAACAACTGAAAAGATGCTGGAAGAGTGCCTGACGCCATCTGTCAAGCATGGTGGAGGTAATGTGATGGTCTTGAGTTGCTTTGGTGCTGGTAAAGTGGGAGATTTGTACAAGGTAAAAGGAATTTTGAATAAAGAAGGCCATCACTCCATTTTGCAATGCCATGCCATACCCTGTGCACAGCGCTTGATTGGAGCCAGTTTCATCCCACAACAGGACAATGACAATGAAAGTTTGAAGGAGTAAATTATTATTTCAAGTAAAAATCATTATTTCTAAGCTAGTCAATGTCTGGACTATATTTTCTATTCATTATGCAACTCATTTGATAAATAAAAGTATGATTTTTCATGGAAAAGACAAAATTGTCTGCGTGACCCCAAACTTTTGAACTGTAGTGTACATTCCCTTTTGAATGGCTAAAATTAGAAGTCAGCTTCCAATATCAATAGACAGCCAAATACTGAAAGAGCATCGGGCGCCCATGATATTTGTCTCCACAAAGTAATTCACAAGGTAAGTTTCATAAATTGTTACCACTAAGTATGAAAATGCTACAGAAAGTATCCGATGTGCTGACATTGCCGATACAATTGACTCTACCTATAGGACATTCAAGATATTATGATGCTGTTATAATACTCTAGGACACGTCTAGAAGTCAGAATAATTGAGATTATCTGTTTTTTTTTTTATTGCCATCAAAGACTACCGTATATCACTAAATATTACAAATGACCCCAAGATTTGCCCACACATGGCACATGTGGGTCTTGTATAGTATAGGCTTGTAATACAATTAATACAACAGTATCTGTACATTGTACAGTGTAAAACTCACCTATAAAATGTTCAGCAAACCAGCAGAAGACTGTCTGTACGTGCCAGACACAGTCCTTCGTTTATACACCAATGACTACCAAAGGTGAAGTTAAAAAAATGGGTAAAGGTTGCTCTGGTCACATGTCACAATGTAATATTTACACAGTGTCAAATACAGGAGGATTGTATTACCATGTAATACATTAATTATTACCCCTGATGAACTGCCAAGAATAAACAACCTATAGATAAGGCTGTATTCACATGGCATCTAAACTTACCGCATGAACATCTGATGGAAAACTTAGACGCATGTCACTCTATAGACATATAGCAGCATACATTGCCCATGGGATCTTATTTTTAAAAGTATAAATGTGCGTTATAGTGTTTCTGGCAGGATGCCACTGCAAAGAAAACCAAGAGAACAATGTTATACTGATTAACGTTGAGCAAAATAATTTGCAGCACCTTGGTCCAGTGGCCATGTCGGTAGTCTGTGGCTGCCAAACCAGAGCCCTGCAAATCTCCACCTACCTGCTGCCAACCTCGATACTTATTCTGAATGGCTCCATGCAACATCATGCACGCGTCGTATAGCGATGATCATATCAGGCCAGGCCTACTAATCAGAAGGTGCATGGGTTACCAGTAGGTAAGTGGAGGAAGGTCGCAGAGCTCTGGTTCAGTGGCCACAGACGACATGTGTGTGAAACATGGACTGTGATGGGGGTCAGCCAAACCACTAGGTCTTCTAACCTGAGCTAACTACCTCATGAGCATGTATGAGTCAGAAGCCCAGAGGTCGGGCTGGGAGTTGTGATCCATGTACAGCCCATGCTTCACGGTTGTGTGAAACGGAATAATCCATTTTTAAAATCCAAGGAAAAGGGTGAAATAAAATATAGAAGCATAATCTAAACCCTCCACATGCATCGCCCCACCCTCCATACACTATAATGGCCACACACCAATCCACACGGTATGATGGCCCGTACACGACTTTCTCTTCCATCATTATTTTTTAAACTGATGCAGATACAGTTCAAAGTGTGATGCCAGGTGAAGGGAGCAAAGTGCTGGCACTGCCCTCCCCCCCAACTCACGATATCCATAGTTGGGGCATGCCGTATTGGTGGTATGACACCGTCAGTAACCGTAGAGAAATTTGACGAAAGGATCCAAAAACACTTAAAGGGAACCTGTCAGGTCAAAAAAGACTTATAACGTACAAGCAGGAGCCTGTGAGAGCTATTAACCCCTTCCTACCCATCCCTGTCTTGTAATAGTGTGTAATCTAAAAGTAATAAAATACGTTTTATTACTTACATATTCCCTATGTAAATAGCACAGGTCTCTAGCCCCATGGGCGTTTGCATGCTTTTCATGATACCATGCCCCTGTGGGCATGATATGATGGATTTACATGAGCGACATCATGTCTGCTTCTTCAGAATCTCACGTTTGCGCACTTACCATTCTCTTCGCTGCCTCATCCTGGTGTTTGTTGTTCGGCTTCTGACGCGCACTGCACTTGCCCAGAAGACTCATGCGGTTCCGGTCATGTGCAGTGTGCGTCAGAAGCCGACCAGCAAACACCAGGATGAAGCAGCGACGAGAACGGTAAGTGCGCATGTGACGCCCTGGACTAGCCAGATTGTCACAGATAGTCCCATACACACACGCCCCCCCCCGCCCCCCCCCCCCTTAGTAAGGTGACAGCAGCCAAACTACAGAAACCCTTGTCACCTCCCTTCGGGTTTGATGTTCACAGTCTAGTCTTGACAGTGAAGTGGAGTGAAGTTCAAGGGCAGACCTGTGTCTAGGTTTGCCATAGGCTACATTTGGTGCCTGGGTTGGATCCCAGTCACCTCTGGCAAGGAGGCAGACGGTGGTGGCTGCCTGCAGGAGCTGGGATTACAGCCGGTGGAATCGTAGGGACCGGGGACGGGCGGTGGCCCGCCGGTACCGAACCGGGGAACAGATTGGAAACCGGAGCACCAGGAGGGGTACTCAGACCCAGTACGAGGCCCAGAAACAACCGGGTTGAGTCAAATCAACTGATTGAGGACTGGACTTTAGGACCTTTCCCACATAAGACCCGACTGAAGACAACAGCCCAACCATAGGGATAAAGCCACTGCCCAGGCATAGAGACCCGAGGGGACAGTGTTTGCGGGCAAAGAGGGCTCTCCCGACACATATCAAACCGGGGAGCGGACTACCGTTGCTCAGGCATAGGAGTCGTGATTTCTACATAAGTGAGGTGCAGGAGAAAGGCGGAAACTACCAACCAGTTAAGGGAAAAACGGCAGCCGGCTGCGGGTACCGTTCACCATCTTGTTTGGTTTACCAGAGACTCCAGCGTGTTTGTCATAGTCAGTACAACAGTGAATTCGGGCTGCACACCGCGTCGCACCGACTCCCCAGCACGCATCCATCCCCTCACCTCAGCATCTCCCTCGGGCCCCCGGGACCATCATCCCTCTACCCACAGAGGGGGTCAACACCAAGCTGCGCAACACTGTCCCCGGGAGCCTTGTCAACGGCACCGGTGATGTCCGTCCATTCATCACAACCCGTGGGTGGCGTCACGAACTTAAATCCCCTACAAACAACCGCGGCTCCGGTCGTGGACCTCCCCACCGAAGTCCCTACGTGTAGCGCCAACCCCCTTGCAGAGCGACGTGACCCCCGGGTGCATGAAGAGCTCGAGCCACCCACCGACGAGCACGGATCCGAGCGGCTTGGTAGCCGGCTGAGCCCCGGGGCGGTACACGCACACGTGAGATTCTGAAGGAGCAGACGTTACGTCTCTCATGTAAATCCATCGTATCACACCCACTGGGGCGTGATATCATGAAAAACATGCAAACACCCACAGTGCGATGCAACGCCCATGGAGCTAGAGACCCTGCTCATTTACATAGGGAATATGTAAGTAATAAAATGTATTTTATTACTTTCATATTACAACACAGGGAGGGGTAGGAAGGGGTTAATAGCTCACACAGGCTCCTGCTTGTAGGTTGTAACCCTTTTTTTACCTGACAGGTTCCCTTTAAGCAGCAAACTTTGTGAAAACCAACATTTGTGCCAGTAAAAAAGCTCTTTTGCAATGCCTAAGTTAATTTATCTCAGTAATTCAATACAAAAAAGGTAAACGCATACAGTATATTATATAGTCATTACAGAGATCGATTTCACATATTTATTTCTGTTAATGTTGATGATTATGGCTTACAGCTAATGAAAACCTAAGAGTCATTATCTCAGAAAATTAGAATAATTGCCACAAAACACCTGCAAAGGCTTCCTAAGCATTTAAAATGGTCCCTTAGTCTGTTTCAGTAGGCTACACAATCATGGGGAAGACTGCTGACTTGACAGATAGCCAGAAGGCAGTCATTGACACACTGCACATGGAGGGTAAGCCACAAAAGGTAATTGCTAAAGAAGTTGCCTGTTCACAGAGTGCTGTATCCAAGCATATTAATGGGAAGTTGAGTGGAAGGAAAAAGTGTGGTAGAAAAAGGTGAACAAGCAACCTGGATAACCGCAGCCTTGATAGAATTATTAAGAAAAGGCCATTCAAAAATTGGGGGAGGATTCACAAGGAGAGTGCTGCTGCTGGAGTCAGTGCTTCAAGATCCACTACACACAGATGTAACCAGGACATGGACTACAACAATCTCATTCCTTGTGTCAAGCCACTCATGACTAATAGACAACGCCAGAAGCGTCTTACCTGGGCCATGGAGAAAAATAACTGGACTGTTGCTCAGTGGGGCAAGGTGTTGTTTTCAGACTGAAGTAAATTTTGCATTTCATTTGGAAATCAATGTCCCAGAGTCTGGAGGAAGAGTGGAAAGGCCACAATCCAAGCTGCTTGAGGTCTTGTGTGAAGTTTCCACAATCAGTGATGGTTTGGGGAGCCATGTCATCTGCTGGTGTAGGTCCACTGTGTTTTATCAAGACCAAAGTCAGCGCAGCCGGCTACCAGAACATTTTAGAGCACTTCATGCTTCTCTCTGCTGAAAAGCTTTTTGGAGATGGAAATTTCATTTTCCAGAAGGACTTGGCACCTGTCCACACTGCCAAAAGTACCAATACCTGGTTTAATAACCACAGTATCACTGTGCTTGATTGGCCAGCAAACGCGCCTGACCTAAACCCCATAGAGAATCTATCAGGTATTGTCAAGACGACGATGAGACACCAGACCCAACAATGCAGACGAGCTGAAGGCTGCTATCAAAGCAACCTGGGCTTCCATAACACCTCAGCAGTGCCACAGGCTGATTGCCTCCATGCCACGCCTCATTGATGAAGTAATTCATGCAAAAGGAGCCCCGACCAAGTATTGAGTGCATTTACTGTACATACTTTTCAGGAGGCGCCAACATTTCTGAGTTTAAAAATATTTTTTCAGTTGGTCTTATATAATATTCTAATTTTCTAAAATAATGACTTTTGGGTTTTCATTGGCTGTAAGCCATAATCATCAACATTAACAGAAATAATCACTTGAACTAGATCACTCTGTGTGTAATAACTATATAATATATACGTTTCCCTTTTTGTATTAAATTACTGAAATAAATTAAGTTTTTATGATATTCTAATTTACTTTGATGCACTTGTAAACGAGGCCAGTGGGCGGTCCTACTAGTGATTGACAGCTATCTGCATGCACCATCATAAGGGTAAAACTGTCAATCACTAAATAGTACCACCCACTGGACGCAAACACCAGAGATTTCAATAAATAAAATACAAGTTAGGTTGGGGTCTAGTGTATAGCATCGGATGTGATAGTATAATGACACTAGGCTCAAACTTTGCTGTGAGCCGTCATTCTACTGTGCGCCAATTCTCTCCTATATGAGACTCAGGTCACAGGTGCAGGGAGGATGGAGAGCTTAATGCCTCCATCTTCTCCATTGTTTGTTCCTGTGTAAATCGGACTGTACTGATGACATGAGAGTGCAGTGCAATATTTCACATGCACTATAGACTTGTATGGAAGCGTGTGGGCCGAGGTACGCCACATGCTGCAATTTTAATTCAGTCTGATTACAGCTGAGGAAAGACTCACAGATCTGCTCTGCCTCTTATTTTAACATTGGTCCAGGTGAGATTTTCTGCCATTGCACTTGTCCGATTCATATGCTTGTTTCATCCCGGCCTTGTAGTAATGTTTTGTGGGAACATCTCGATCAGACCTCCTTCTTTATGCAATTTTCACCATGACAGATACCCTCTCAGTTACAGGACCCCATGCAGGTACCGACCTGGAGACGCACCTCTGACCCCTTCTATATCATCCTATCTACAGGCACACACCATTTTCACCATGACAGATTCCTTCTCGGTCACAGGACCCCCAGTGTAGGGACTGACCTGGAGAGGCACATCTGACCCCCGCACTGATCTTCTCTATATCATGCTTTTTACAGACAGATACTATCTTCACCATGGCAGATCCCTTTGGGTACAGAACCCTCGTGCAGGGCGCCCATCCACTGATCTCCTCTATATCATCCTTCCTACAGTTAGACACCATTTTCACCATGACAGATTGCCTTTTGGGTGTAGAACCCTGTGCAGGGTCCGAACTGTACAGGCACCTCGGACCCTCGCCCTGATCTCCTCTACATGCTGCTGCCTACAGTCAGATACCACCTAGGGTGCAGAACCCCCAAGACCCCCTGCAGGGTCAGAACTGGAGAGGCACCTCTGACCCTCGCCCTCTACATGCTGCTGCCTACATACAGATATCTTCTAGAGTGCAGGACCCCCTGCACGGTCAGACCTGGAGAGGCACCTCTGACCCTCCAGGGCTGTGGAGTCGGTAAGCCAAACCTGCGACTCAGACTCCAAAATTTCCCTTGCACCGACTCTACGACTCCGACTCCCACATATATTGCTTATATTTAAGTGAAAAATTTATTGTAGTACAATGTGAACATCAGACAGTTAATCATTTGTATGATACAATAATCAAGATATTTAGATAGAACATAAAATATATTTATTGGAATACAACTGTAGTACACAAAAAACTGTAATAAATTGTAAATATGTAATACACTATGTAATAGATTACATTATTTATATATATATATATATATATATATATATATATATATATATATATATGTGACGCCTTGGCAAAACCAGGTAGTCACACAGTATAGGCCCCCGCATAACACCATCCCACACAGGGTTACATCTAGCCAACCAAACCCTAGTCACCACCCCCCGGGTAGGAAAGGAACACCAGTGGGCGGGACCAGGCGGATGGAGAACTACCACCTAGGGGTCTGGAGAACCCGGGGCGGGAAAAGCAGTAGTTGAAAGTCATAGTTCAAGTGGAAAGGTGTCAGACTGGTGGAGTTGAGGAATTGAGAGGAGGAAGTGAAGTGGAAGACAGAAAGGAAAAGGCTTCAGGGTTGGAGCCCCCGGTGTGCTGGCTAGGTGGCAGACGGTGGTCCGTTTCTGTTAGGAGACGGAAAGACGGCTGATGGAGATCCGAGGTGGACTGGGACAGGGTTGGAGCCCGCCGGTACCGACACCGGAGAACCGACCCGTAAACCATGCACAGAGGGGGTACTTGGACCCTGAAGCCAGGACCGGAACCAACGGCCTAGCTAATTAACCCATTGAGGGCAGGATTATAGGTCCTGTCCCAACCAAAGTCCCAAAAGCAGACAACCACCCACCGCGGAGAATAGGGCATCCGCCAGGGCCCGGTAGATCCCAAGGGTCAGCAGGCAAGGCTCCCAACAAAAGGCCCGGGAGCGGACTCCCGTGTTTCACACCAGGAAGTCCAACACACCAAACACAGAGTGCAGCGGAAAGTGACACAGACCATCAGCCCGGGTGTGGGACCAGATACACCCAGCCGCGGCGGCAGGCCACCAGCACCTTGGTTTACCATTAGACTTGTGTGATTCATTCAATCGTGAGTAAACTGTCATCCCCCGGTCTGACAGGGTGCGCCAACCCCTGCAGTCACCATCTTCAGCATAAAGACACTGGGCCCCGGGGCATTGATCCCTACCCACGGAGGGGTTAACATCCAGCTGCCATCCCATCGCCCCCGCAACACCAGCGGTGGTGCCACATTTCACCACACACCGTGGGTGGCGTTACAGACAGTTTACGGCAAATCCCGTACAAATACGTCCCCTTTTATTCGGAGTGTCCGCGCGACCCCCGGGTCCGGTAGAATCCCTCGAGCCACACTGCGGATCCGGATCCAAGCAGCCCGGCTGCTGGCAGCACACACACACACACACACACACACACACACACATATATATCTATATACACTGTATATATAAAAATAACACTATGTAATAAACTATGTAAGTGGCAAAAAACAGTTTTCGACAAAAACATACTAAATAACATTTGTGCAGTTTATGAATTTGTTGTAAGAAATAGAATTGCCTCCATCAGATCCTCCTTCATAGAGGACCCCAAAACTGACCTAATACTTTTAAGGCTAGAGAACAACCTCTCTACACTAACTTGGGTTGGAGGCAAAGCCGTAACCACATGAGCAACATCTCTAACAATTTCCAGGTATAAGGCTATGTGCGCACATTGCGTTTTTTTCAGCGGAAACACTGCGTTTTGAACTGCAGCGTTTTCAGTGCCAAATTGCATGCGTTCAGCTTCCCCAGCAAAGTCTATGAGAAAGCCGAAAAATCAATGCACACGCTGCGTTTGTAAATGCAGCGTTTTGGATGCCCAAAATCGCTGCGGAAAAAAAAAGCAGCATGTCACTTCTTTTGTGCGTTGTAGCTGCGTTCTCCACCCATTGAAATCAATGATGTGGGTCAAAACGCAACCAAAATGCACTTGGACTGCATTTTGTTTTGCGTTCCGCATGCTTTTTTGACAAGCAAAACGTAGGTCTTTTCAGTCTCTCTCTGTCAATGTCGGTCAATCTATGTCTGTGGATGTCGGTGAATCTCCCTCTGTCTGTCGGTCGGTCTCTTTCTCTGTCAGTTGGCCGCTCGGTCGGTCTCTCTCTCTGTCTGTCCCTCTCTCTGTCCGTTGGTCAGTCTCTCCCCCTCTCTCATACTCACCGATCCCCGATCACAGGCGCGCAGCTGCACGGCGTTCACACTGCTCCGGCGGCTTTTCCTCTTTTGAAAATGCAGGCCGCTCATTATTCAATCTGGTATTCCCTGTTTTCTCCGCCCACCGGCGCCTATGATTGGTTGCAGTCAGACACGCCCCCACGCTGACAGCTGTGTCACTGCAACCAATCACAGCCGCAGGTGGGTGGGTCTATATCGTGCAGTAAAATAAATAATTAAAAAAAAAGACGTGCGTTCCCCCCCAATTTTGATACCAACCAAGGTAAAACCACACGGCTCAAGGTTGGTATTCTCAGGATGGGGAGCGCCACGTTATGGGGAGCCCCCCAGCCTAACAATATCAGCCAGCAGCCGCCCGGAATTGCCGCATCCTTTAGTTGCCACAGTCCCGCAGACTCTACCCGGCTCATCCCGAATTGCCCTGGTGCGGTGGCAATCAAAGTAATAAGGAGTTAATGGCAGCCCATAGCTGCCACTAAGTCCTAGGTTAATCATGGCAGGCGTCTCCACGATATACCTTCCATGCGTAACCTGTAAGTTAAAGAAAATAAACACATACATCCAAAAAAACCTTTATTTGGAATAAAAGACAAAAAAACACCCTCTTTCACCACTTTATTAAAATCCTCAAATACCCCTCCAGGTCCGACGTAATCCACAGAGGTCACACGACGCTCTCATGTCTGCTACATGAAGCTGACAAGAGCGGTCACAGACCAAACGCTCTCTGTGAGCTCCCCGCAGCGACTGAAGTGAGCCGTGCGATCAGTGATGAAGTCACAGGTGAGTTGCGGTCTCGGGTGGCGGACTCCAGCTGGCCGCGGGTAACCTGAATGACAGCAGTGCTAATCGCGCTGCTCACTTCAGTCACTCAGGGGATTAGCGGTCACCGGTGAGTCCTTCACGGGTGACCGCTAATCAGGACGCCACACACATACAGAGCCGTGGTATGACAATGAAGTCGGGTGAAGTTCACCCGAGTTCATTCTCATCGCGCGACTCTGTCTGTGTCTGCTGTGAGCCGGCATGTAGCAGAGCTGAATTGCCTGGGGAACGCACTGTCAAAAATGCATCCAAAACGCATGCAGAATGCATGAAAAAAGAATCCAAAATGCATGCGTTGTGGATGCATTTGTTTTACAAACGCAGTGTCTAGGCTGCCAGAGGGTGCATTCTTTTCTGCACTGCAGAGAACGCAACGTGCGCACATACCCTAAAGGAATAGCCTCATGCAGTCAGTTTTGATTTTGAACGGTTGAATTTTTCTATTATTTGAGAGCAAGTGAAAAATTTTGCTGAAATCTGGTCAATCTGCTTGCTATAGGAGACGGAGTGAAATCTTTTTCCTTGCAGCAATGCTTTGCCTTCTCCATGTCATCCAAATACTTGTCAAAAGTAAAACTCCTCATCTGATGAGGATGAAGATATGGCAGCAGTAGCACTGTCAGGACCCAAGTCCTCTTGCGTCTAGCAGTCCTGTAGAGCACTCATCCTAAGGCCAGAGTCACACTTGCGAGTGCCTCGCGTATAACTCGCGTGAGTCTCTCATTGAATCACCTGGCACGGACTCGCACTCTCCTGACAGGAGCGGGTCGGTTGCATGTATGTCTATGCAGCGGAGATGCTCCTGTCTGGAGAGTGTGAGTCCGTGCCGGGTGATTCAATGAGAGACTCACGCGAGGAACTCACAAGTGTGACTCTGGCCTTACTGCTACCTCAGTCAGAGCTTCTTTTCTTTTATAAGCTGTTGATCATCAAGCAGTATATGACATGGGTTCACAAACAGCTGCCAGAAGAATTTTATTTTCCAATAGCTGTGTTTATTTTCCAATAGTTTCCAATAACTGACTGCATGAGGCTATTCCTTTAGGGTATGTGCGCACGTTGCGTTCTCTGCAGTGCAGAAAAGAATGCACCCTCTGGCAGCCTAGACACTGCGTTTGGAAAAAAAATGCATCCACAACGCATGCATTTTGGATTCTTTTTTCATACATCTTGCATGCGTTTTGGATGCATTTTTGACAGTGCGTTCCCCCGGCAATTCAGCTCTGCTACATGCTCTGTTTCATTGAAGCAGAAATGCCATCTGCGATTAAACCTTCTCTTTGGGACAGGCAAAATTGCAAGTTCTTCCACTCCCTTATGAAAATGCCAAGAGTTAAATCCTCAGCTTGTAATTTTTTAGTCACAGTAAATGGGTGATTAAGCAATTCCTTCAATTCAGCCACCTGTGTTCATTGACCTTCATTTAGGGTTACCTGAGAGTTCGCCATATCTATAAGAAACGGTTTTAGTTCAAGCAATCGCTCAATCAGTAAATAAGTGCTGCCCCACCGAGTGTCTTGATGGACAATTCCCCCTTTCCCAGCATGTCTCTTCAAGATGGATCAATTTTAGGGGTTCTGGCGGCAATAACCAATTTCCTCACTTTTCCAATCAGATTTCCAATATGTCCCACTTGCAGACTATCTCTTATTGCCAGCTGCAGCGTGTGCACAACACTGCGCATGTGATGAATATGAAAGTGTTTTGAAGCAGCTTCAACAATATCATCTAATTCTAAAGTATAATTTTGCTGTTCTTCTGTTGCAATATCTGTTTGTTCCTCAGTTACATGAACAGCACTGTGGCTCTATCTCACACATACTGAATCCTAAATGTTCTTCTAGCTGTTGTTCATTACTCTCATTCATCAGTTTAATTGTACTTATGTTTGAAGCATTTTCCGTTATTTTTCTAATCTGCTTTTTCTATTGAAGGCATTATCTATGAGCTCAAAACCCTTTCAGGTGATGCGGTTTTTTAAAAAGCTGATCTGCTTTTGCAGCTGAAAAACGTTTTTTTTTTTGTTTTTTTTTCAAAAAACGCTGCAAAAACTCTGTGTGTGAATGTAGCCTTAGATCAGGAATAGAACAGCCATTTATAGGACATTTCATAACTTTCCCAAATTCCTATGAAAAAATATTCAGCACATTCTACATTGAACGACTGTCCCCAATTTATTATATATTTTAGGAGTTGGTCCATTTTATACCAACTCAGACTCCGACTTCACCAAAATGAACACAGACTCCGACGCCCTGTGACCCTCACCCTAATGTTCTCTACATGCTGCTGCCTATAGACAGATACCACCTAGGGTGTAGAACCCCCAAGACTCCCTGCAGGGTCAGACCTGGAGAGGCACCTCTGACCCTCGCCCTCTACATGCTGCTGCCTACAGATATCCTCTAGAGTGCAGGACCCCCAGAAGGGTGAGATCTGGAGAGGCACCTCTGACCCTCACCCTCTACATGCTGCTGCCTACACACAGATATCCTCTAGAGTGCAGGACGCCCAGAAGGGTTAGACCTGGAGAGGCACCTCTGACCCTCGCCCTAATGCCTCTACATGCTGCTGCCTACAGATATCCTCTAGAGTGCAGGACCCCCTGCAGGGTCAGACCTGGAGAGGCACCTCTGACCCTCGCCCTCTACATGCTGCTGCCAACAGATATCGTCTAGAGTGCAGGACCCCCTGCAGGGTCAGACCTGGAGAGGCACCTCTGACCCTCGCCCTCTACATGCTGCTGCCTACAGATATCCTCTAGAGTGCAGGACCCCCAAAAGGGTGAGACCTGGAGAGGCACCTCTGACCCTCGCCTTCTACATGCTGCTGCCTATAGATATCCTGTAGAGTGCAGGACCCCCTGCAGGGTCAGACCTGGAGAGGCACCTCTGACCCTCGCCCTCTACATGCTGCTGCCTACACACAGATATCCTCTAGAGTGCAGGACGCCCAGAAGGGTTAGACCTGGAGAGGCACCTCTGACCCTCGCCCTAATGCCTCTACATGCTGCTGCCTACAGATATCCTCTAGAGTGCAGGACCCCCTGCAGGGTCAGACCTGGAGAGGCACCTCTGACCCTCGCCCTCTACATGCTGCTGCCTACAGATATCCTCTAGAGTGCAGGACCCCCTGCAGGGTCAGACCTGGAGAGGCACCTCTGACCCTCGCCCTCTACATGCTGCTGCCTACAGATATCCTCTAGAGTGCAGGACCCCCTGCAGGGTCAGACCTGGAGAGGCACCTCTGACCCTCGCCCTCTACATGCTGCTGCCTACAGATATCCTCTAGAGTGCAGGACCCCCAGAAGGATGAGACCTGGAGAGGCACCTCTGACCCTCGCCTTCTACATGCTGCTGCCTATAGATATCCTCTAGAGTGCAGGACCCCCTGCAGGGTCAGACCTGGAGAGGCACCTCTGACCCTCGCCCTCTACATGCTGCTGCCTACAGATATCCTCTAGAGTGCAGGACCCCCAAAAGGGTGAGACCTGGAGAGGCACCTCTGACCCTCGCCTTCTACATGCTGCTGCCTATAGATATCCTCTAGAGTGCAGGACGCCCAGAAGGGTCAGACCTGGAGAGGCACCTCTGACCCTCACCCTCTACATGCTGCTGCCTACACAGAGATATCCTCTAGAGTGCAGGACCCCCAGAAGGGTGAGACCTGGAGAGGCACCTCTGACCCTCGCCTTCTACATGCTGCTGCCTATAGATATCCTCTAGAGTGCAGGACCCCCTGCAGGGTCAGACCTGGAGAGGCACCTCTGACCCTCGCCCTCTACATGCTGCTGCCTACACACAGATATCCTCTAGAGTGCAGGACGCCCAGAAGGGTTAGACCTGGAGAGGCACCTCTGACCCTCGCCCTAATGCCTCTACATGCTGCTGCCTACAGATATCCTCTAGAGTGCAGGACCCCCTGCAGGGTCAGACCTGGAGAGGCACCTCTGACCCTCGCCCTCTACATGCTGCTGCCTACAGATATCCTCTAGAGTGCAGGACCCCCTGCAGGGTCAGACCTGGAGAGGCACCTCTGACCCTCGCCCTCTACATGCTGCTGCCTACAGATATCCTCTAGAGTGCAGGACCCCCTGCAGGGTCAGACCTGGAGAGGCACCTCTGACCCTCGCCCTCTACATGCTGCTGCCTACAGATATCCTCTAGAGTGCAGGACCCCCTGCAGGGTCAGACCTGGAGAGGCACCTCTGACCCTCGCCCTCTACATGCTGCTGCCTACAGATATCCTCTAGAGTGCAGGACCCCCAGAAGGGTGAGACCTGGAGAGGCACCTCTGACCCTCGCCTTCTACATGCTGCTGCCTATAGATATCCTCTAGAGTGCAGGACCCCCTGCAGGGTCAGACCTGGAGAGGCACCTCTGACCCTCGCCCTCTACATGCTGCTGCCTACACACAGATATCCTCTAGAGTGCAGGACGCCCAGAAGGGTGAGACCTGGAGAGGCACCTCTGACCCTCACCTTCTACATGCTGCTGCCTATAGATATCCTCTAGAGTGCAGGACCCCCTGCAGGGTCAGACCTGGAGAGGCACCTCTGACCCTCGCCCTCTACATGCTGCTGCCTACAGATATCCTCTAGAGTGCAGGACGCCCAGAAGGGTGAGATCTGGAGAGGCACCTCTGACCCTCGCCCTCTACATGCTGCTGCCTACAGATATCCTCTAGAGTGCAGGACCCCCAGAAGGGTGAGACCTGGAGAGGCACCTCTGTACTCGCCCTCTACATGCTGCTGCCTACAGATATCCTCTAGAGTGCAGGACCCCCTGCAGGGTCAGACCTGGAGAGGCACCTCTGACCCTCGCCTTCTACATGCTGCTGCCTATAGATATCCTCTAGAGTGCAGGACCCCCTGCAGGGTCAGACCTGGAGAGGCACCTCTGACCCTCGCCCTCTACATGCTGCTGCCTACAGATATCCTCTAGAGTGCAGGACGCCCAGAAGGGTGAGATCTGGAGAGGCACCTCTGACCCTCGCCCTCTACATGCTGCTGCCTACAGATATCCTCTAGAGTGCAGGACCCCCTGCAGGGTCAGACCTGGAGAGGCACCTCTGACCCTCGCCTTCTACATGCTGCTGCCTATAGATATCCTCTAGAGTGCAGGACCCCCTGCAGGGTCAGACCTGGAGAGGCACCTCTGACCCTCGCCCTCTACATGCTGCTGCCTACAGATATCCTCTAGAGTGCAGGACGCCCAGAAGGGTGAGATCTGGAGAGGCACCTCTGACCCTCGCCCTCTACATGCTGCTGCCTACAGATATCCTCTAGAGTGCAGGACCCCCTGCAGGGTCAGACCTGGAGAGGCACCTCTGACCCTCGCCTTCTACATGCTGCTGCCTATAGATATCCTCTAGAGTGCAGGACCCCCTGCAGGGTCAGACCTGGAGAGGCACCTCTGACCCTCGCCCTCTACATGCTGCTGCCTACAGATATCCTCTAGAGTGCAGGACCCCCAGAAGGGTGAGACCTGGAGAGGCACCTCTGACCCTCGCCCTCTACATGCTGCTGCCTACAGACAGATCCCGTCTTCGCTATGGCAGATCCCCCTCGGGTGCAGGTCCCTACCTGGAGAGGCACCTCTGAACCCTGCACTACCGCATATCTCCTGTATATCATTCTTCCTACAGGGAGACCATTTTTCCCCGTGGCAGATTCCTCTCGAGTGTAGGACCCTCAGGACCCCGTGCAGGGCCCGACCTCTGACCCCCGCACTGAGCTCCGCTATCCACCTCCGGGGGGAGGAGTCAGCAATCTGCGGGGACTGAGCATCACTCCGGGGTCAGGAGCAGCGCCCGGTACCGGCCTTTCCTCCACAGCCTGGGCGGGATACTGCCGTGCAATGCCCGGCCATTAGACAGCAATTCCAGCACCTGCACCGCGGGCCCCGGATACCTCTGACGGCCCCCGGCACCGCTGAGCCCAGACCATGGCCCTAGTGACTCTCCAGCGGTCCCCGACGCCCAGCGCCACCTCCTCCGCCAGCACCAGCGAGGTGAGAGACCTCCCGCAGCCCGTGCTCAGGAAACAGCGGGGCAGCGGCAGCACACGTAGGCCCCGGCCCTGGCAGTGCGGCTCTGTGCCAGCAGTGACACCTCACAGGTGCCGGGTACCAGGCTGAGGATGCCAGTGGCTATGCCCAGTACTGCCTGCTCTAATGTAATGATAGGACTTGTATCAAAACTAGCTCTGTGAGGTATTGGTTTTAGACGCCTGGTATTGCTCTCTGGATGCCAAGTGTGGGATCAGATCCTGGCATGGGGACACCTAATGCCAAGTGTGGGATCAGATCCTGGCATGGGCACACCTGATGCCGAGTGTTGGTTCAGACCCTGGCATGGGCACACCTGATGCCGAGTGTGGGATCAGATCCTGGCATGGGCACACCTGATGCCGAGTGTTGGTTCAGACCCTGGCATGGGCACACCTGATGCCGAGTGTTGGTTCAGACCCTGGCATGGGCACACCTGATGCCGAGTGTTGGTTCAGACCCTGGCATGGGCACACCTGATGCCGAGTGTTGGTTCAGACCCTGGCATGGGCACACCTGATGCCGAGTGTGGGATCAGATCCTGGCATGGGCACACCTGATGCCGAGTGTGCGATCAGATCCTGGCATGGGCACACCTGATGCCGAGTGTGGGATCAGATCCTGGCATGGGCACACCTGATGCCGAGTGTTGGTTCAGACCCTGGCATGGGCACACCTGATGCCGAGTGTTGGTTCAGACCCTGGCATGGGCACACCTGATGCCGAGTGTTGGTTCAGACCCTGGCATGGGCACACCTGATGCCGAGTGTTGGTTCAGACCCTGGCATGGGCACACCTGATGCCGAGTGTGGGATCAGATCCTGGCATGGGCACACCTGATGCCGAGTGTGCGATCAGATCCTGGCATGGGCACACCTGATGCCGAGTGTGCGATCAGATCCTGGCATGGGCACACCTGATGCCGAGTGTGGGATCAGATCCTGGCATGGGCACACCTGATGCCGAGTGTGGGATCAGATCCTGGCATGGGCACACCTGATGCCGAGTGTTGGTTCAGACCCTGGCATGGGCACACCTGATGCCGAGTGTGGGATCAGATCCTGGCATGGGCACACCTGATGCCGAGTGTTGGTTCAGACCCTGGCATGGGCACACCTGATGCCAAGTGTGCTGTGCAGCACTATTGATTGTAAAGTGACCGTGTCGCTGGGGAGGCAGCAATAGTGCTGAATATGTACCGCCCCTGTGTCAGCGGCCGAGCCACTCGGATCCAGAACCGTGGTGGCTCGAGGGGTCTCCACACCCGGGAGAGGGGTCGCGCAGACACTTGAAGTGAATATGGGGATATGTACAGGGGATTTGGAAGTTCGTGACGCCACCTACGGTGCGTGGTAAGATGGAGTACCACCGCTGCTGTTAGGGGGGGAGCCCAGTGGCGATGGTGTGGCAGCAAGGTGTCTAACCCCTCTGTGGGTAGGGGGTTTTGCCCCGGGGCCCGGTGGTGGCAGTGAAGGGGTGCCGTTGAGAAAGGAAAGGTTTTCTGCGTACTCAGTCCAAGAATACTGACACCGACAGCTTGTAAACTAGAATTCTGAGCACCGCTGCAGCAAGGAGGGAGCACGCTTGGATCCGTGCCCTTGGAGTTGCTTGTTAGCCTGGGACCTTTTCCTTGGCACCTTCTTCACTGTGTGGACCCTATAGTGCGGAACTAATTTGGTGCCGCTCACCTGTATGGCTAACGGAGTGAGCTTGCTCTCAGCGTTCACGCTTGGGATTTGATGGACTGTGTTTTGGGAAAAGTCCTATCCCCTCATTGCACTAGTACCCCGATTTTGGAGCGGGTGAGGGATGAATCTTTCAGACTGCACCCCCGTCGGGTAAATTATCAGGACGCTTGAAGCTACTTCCCGGCCTAGGGTCCACGTACCCCGTCGTGCCCTGGCCCCTGCCTAGAGATGGCTCAAGGCCGCCAGCTGTGCTCCTTGGCAGATCTGTCCCCCTTGACACGATCCCCTGCGACCGGGGTTCCAGCTCCTACCAGGCCCAGACCAACGTCTGCCACCTAGTAGTCTAGAGGAGCACTGCTGCAACCCGGTGACCACTCCTGCTCCTTCCACTCCTTTTTCGCTTCTCCTGTCATTTTTCACTTTCCCCTACCAACCCCCCAAGTGGGCTGCCCTATTCCCTTCAGGCCCCCCAATGGTGTGTCTGGTGGGTGTGGTGCCAAGTGTTCCTAGGGCTTTGACTGGTTCTGATCTTAGCAACACCAAGGACAGGGATCCGTAACTAAGGAGGATGCAGATACTGTGCAGAAGGGCAGAGTGCACAATACCCTGTGACGACCTGATAGGCCAGGGCGTCACACACACAGCAGATTTCCCTACACCACCAACGTTGTGTGAGTTTGATAAAGGTCATATGATTGTTGGAATTATTGTATTAAAGTACCATTCTCCTTCACATATCCCTTTGTCTTGGGGTGCCGGATTTCTGACCCTCTCCAGGCACCTGCATGCACAGAGTGACTTGTTCTACTAGGCCTGCGTACATGCCAGGATATGCTCCCCCCCAGTATTATAGTCAGGGGGAGATATAGATATTGCTAGGGGGGGGAACAACCTCCATAAACCCAGTGTTTGGCCACCAGCAGATATGCTGGTATATATTATACTGCCCAAACATGTGAACAGAGCCTAATATACACTTATCTTTAGGGTTTGTTCACATGGAGTTTTTTTATATGGATTTTGAAGTGGCTCTGCTTCAAAAGAAACGTTCACACATCAGATGGCCGTGTCCTGAATGGTTCTGCCAGCAGCCATCTCCGCCATATGCTATATAAGAGAGACAACGCCAAGCGTGCCGGCTTATCTCCAGGAGTCAATACGACTGTCAGCCGAAAATCAGACATGGCGGGTGGACATACATATTAGACTGCCTCCCGAATCCATCAATATCTGTGTGTTCAGCCTACAGTAGTTAGTCACATGCGTACAGGGGACTTTAGGCACAGCGACTGTGACCACAACCGATGTCACAGGGGGTGTAATCTGAACGTCATAAAAAGTAAACAGTTTTTTTAGTACGTTTTTTGTTGCTGTACCCTGTGCAGTGAGGTCTCTTCCCCTGTACTAGTGGCATACACAGCTCTGTGGCCACATCACCCCTGCCTAACACCGCTCCTCTATTCCCCAGTCCTTTCGTCTATGAATATCTGCTCCAATGTTATGGACTCTGCTTAGTGACTATTTGTGGCCCAGGGTGATCATTTGAACAAACATTTCAGCTGGCAAATGATGTCAAGATCAGAGCACAAGAGCGGTGATGACCCACACAGAAAATCAGTGGGGAAAGTGAGAACTTAAAGGGGTTGTCTGCACTTCAAAAGTTATCACCTCTCTAAATAATAGGTGACAATTTTCTGATCACTGGGACCCCTAATCCTAAGGATGGCGCTCTGAAGTGCCCCATTCTAATGGAGCAATGTTCGTGCATGCAGGCCCTATGGGATTGTCGGAGAGTGCTGGGTGCAGCGCTCCGTTATCTCTGGCAGTCCCATAGACGAGTAAATCACTGGTTACATGCACGGCCATGACTCCATTCGAAAGTGTCACCACATAGGACACATCTTCATACCGTTTATCGTAGATTATATAGTGCTATGTGGGGTCCATTATTGTGTATGGAGGGCTATATGAGTCCCATTATTGTGTATGGAGGGCTATATGAGTCCCATTATTGTGTATGGAGGGCTATATGAGTCCCATTATTGTGTATGGAGGGCTATATGAGTCCCATTATTGTGTATGGAGGGCTATATGAGTCCCATTATTGTGTATGGAGGGCTATATGAGTCCCATTATTGTGTATGGAGGGCTATATGAGTCCCATTATTGTGTATGGAGGGCTATATGAGTCCCATTATTGTGTATGGAGGGCTATATGAGTCCCATTATTGTGTATGGAGGGCTATATGAGTCCCATTATTGTGTATGGAGGGCTATATGAGTCCCATTATTGTGTATGGAGGGCTATATGAGTCCCATTATTGTGTATGGAGGGCTATATGAGTCCCATTATTGTGTATGGAGGGCTATATGAGTCCCATTATTGTGTATGGAGGGCTATATGAGTCCCATTATTGTGTATGGAGGGCTATATGAGTCCCATTATTGTGTATGGAGGGCTATATGAGTCTCATTATTGTGTATGGAGGGCTATATGAGTCCCATTATTCTGTATGGAGGGCTATATGAGTCCCATTATTGTGTATGGAGGGCTATGTGGGGCCCATTATTGTGTATGGAGGGCTATATGAGTCCCATTATTGTGTATGGAGGGCTATGTGGGGCCCATTATTGTGTATGGAGGGCTATATGAGTCCCATTATTGTGTATGGAGGGCTATATGAGTCCCATTATTGTGTATGGAGGGCTATATGAGTCCCATTATTGTGTATGGAGGGCTATATGAGTCCCATTATTGTGTATGGAGGGCTATATGAGTCCCATTATTGTGTATGGAGGGCTATATGAGTCCCATTATTGTGTATGGAGGGCTATATGAGTCCCATTATTGTGTATGGAGGGCTATGTGGGGCCCATTATTGTGTATGGAGGGCTATGTGAGTCCCATTATTGTGTATGGAGGGCTATGTGGGGCCAATTATTGTGTATGGAGGGCTAAGTGAGTCCCATTATTGTGTATGGAGGGCTATGTGGGGCCCATTATTGTGTATGGAGGGCTATATGAGTCCCATTATTGTGTATGGAGGGCTATATGAGTCCCATTATTCTGTATGGAGGGCTATATGAGTCCCATTATTGTGTATGGAGGGCTATATGAGTCCCATTATTGTGTATGGAGGGCTATATGAGTCCCATTATTGTGTATGGAGGGCTATGTGGGACCCATTATTGTGTATGGAGGGCTATGTGGGACCCATTATTGTGTATGGAGGGCTATGTGGGACCCATTATTGTGTATGGAGGGCTATGTGGGACCCATTATTGTGTATGGAGGGCTATGTGGGACCCATTATTGTGTATGGAGGGCTATATGAGTCCCATTATTGTGTATGGAGGGCTATGTGGGGCCCATTATTGTGTATGGAGGGCTATGTGGGGGCACATTACGTAATATCTTGTTCAAGGATATATTACCGATGGATAAGGAGAGGCAATCAATGTTTGAACTGTGGCTGTCACTGTAAGCCACAAAAATCAGGAGGAAGAAGGGACCAGTGCCCCTTTGTTAATTGGGGTCCGGACAATAAAATCTGAAATATCATATTCAAGGGGTAGTCTAGTCTACAAAAATCAATCCCCTGTACTCTGGATAGGTAATAATTGTTAGATTTGTGTGTGTCCCACCAATCGTCACAGTGGAGACTTGAGTCCCTGTTCTAATTGGGGCTGTAAGACTGTGACCAGAAAGAGTTGAATGGAGCAGTTGTGTGTATAGCTATCTTCGCCAGTACCCTGGTCTGTGAATAGAGTGACAGGGCACATGCCAGCTGACTAAGGGGTACTTCACACACAGCGAGATCGCTACTGAGATCGCTGCTGAGTCACGGTTTTTGTGACCTCATTAGCGATCTCGCTGTGTGTGACACTGAGCAGTGATCTGGCCCCTGCTGTGAGATCGCTGCTCGTTACACACAGCCCTGGTTCGTTTTTTTATTGTTGTTCTCCCGCTGATAAGCACACATCGCTGTGTGTGACAGCGAAAGAGCAACAATCCTGAATGTGCAGGGAGCAGGAGCCGGCGTCTGACAGCCTGCGTTAAGCCGTAACCAAGGTAAACATCGGGTAACCAAGGTGGTTACCCGATATTTACCTTCGTTACCAGTCTCCGCAGATCTCACGCTGCCAGTGCCGGCTCCTGCTCCCTGCACACGCTAAGTTAAGCGGTGTGAGCTGGTAACTAAGGTAAACATCGGGTAACCATACCCGATGTTTACCTTAGTTACCAGTGTCCGCAGCTTCCAGACGCCGGCTCCGTGCAAGCGCAGCGTCGCTGTTGGCTGGGGGCTGGTCGCTGGTGAGATCTGCCTGTTTGACAGCTCACCAGCGACAATGTAGCGATTCAGCAGCGATCCTGACCAGGTCAGATTGCTGGTCGGATCGCTGCTGCATCGCTAAAGTGTGACGGTACCCTAAGTGGCATTGCTGAATCAATAGTTGTGTACATGGCTGCCAGACACGAGGCGCTAATTATCAACCTGACCACTGCGGACACAGATTGGAGAGGACCCTGTGCAAGAACAGAATATGGGCCCTTTTCAGTCCAATAGCTCATCACAATGCACAAGTTCTACTGCTTTGGAGATGGAAATAGGCCCCCTTACCTCTTGGGCCTCTGAGTGGTTGCACCACTTATATCTCCATCCCTGAACCTGATTAACCTATACATATTGTCCCTATAGACGATTGTCAGTAGCGATGACAAACTGATTTCACGCTGGTGAGATGGTTGGCATAGTACTCTCCATATGACAGCCAATTTCTAGTGCTGGGCAGCAGAGTATTACCCAGCCTTTCACCAGGCTTCTTGGGAATGGAGGTGCAGTGCTATGAGTATGGCCACCAATAGTCAGTTTAACGTCTGAGGACATATTTGTGTTTATTGTGTAACGGGAGCCTATTGAGCCATCACATATTGCTGGATAGAAGTGTGATACGAGCTATTATGTACGGATCGTGATTACTACTGCTGTCATTGTATCTATACAGAAGTGGCATGTGGACTTCATATTATACAATCAGCTTGGCATTGACCCACAGTGGAAATGCTGTATTCATGGTAAGAGAGTGGATTTACTGTGTAAAATATCCAGATGGCAGGAAGCTTAGTTCAGAAGGAAATGTGGACTGAGGTTAAACATGAGCTTATGTCACATCCTGGGAGCTAGTCTTGTGACTGCGTGTTCTGTGCTCAGGTGTTTTCTACACTTGGCCAACACTTGGCACAGGCGGTACTTTGGGTTAAATGAACCCTAATATGTCTTCTATCTCTGTGTGCTGAATTGTATTCCAGTCCACATGACTGTTATTTATCGCCAGATATATTAAGTGAAGTTATGTTTTTGCGCATCTTTTACAAAATGGTTAATGACATGATGTTATTTAAAGCGCTGGTCCAACATAGGAATGATCAGTATATTATGCTGGCCCAACATAGGAATGATCAGTATATTACACTCGCCTAACATGGGAATGATCAGTATATTACACTCGCCTAACATAGGAATGATCAGTATATTACACTCGCCTAACATGGGAATGATCAGTATATTACACTCGCCTAACATGGGAATGATCAGTATATTACACTCGCCTAACATGGGAATGATCAGTATATTACACTCGCCTAACATGGGAATGGTCAGTATATTACACTCGCCTAACATAGGAATGATCAGTATATTACACTCGCCTAACATGGGGATGATCAGTATATTACACTCGCCTAACATGGGAATGATCAGTATATTACACTCGCCTAACATGGGAATGATCAGTATATTACACTCGCCTAACATAGGAATGATCAGTATATTACACTCGCCTAACATGGGAATGATCAGTATATTACACTCGCCTAACATGGGAATGATCAGTATATTACACTCGCCTAACATAGGAATGATCAGTATATTACACTCGCCTAACATGGGAATGATCAGTATATTACACTCGCCTAACATAGGAATGATCAGTATATTACACTCGCCTAACATAGGAATGATCAGTATATTACACTCGCCTAACATGGGAATGATCAGTATATTACACTCGCCTAACATGGGAATGGTCAGTATATTACACTCGCCCAACATAGGAATGATCAGTATATTACACTCGCCTAACATGGGGATGATCAGTATATTACACTCGCCTAACATGGGAATGATCAGTATATTACACTCGCCTAACATGGGAATGATCAGTATATTACACTCGCCTAACATGGGAATGATCAGTATATTACACTCGCCTAACATGGGAATGATCAGTATATTACACTCGCCTAACATGGGAATGGTCAGTATATTACACTCGCCTAACATGGGGATGATCAGTATATTACACTCGCCTAACATGGGAATGATCAGTATATTACACTCGCCTAACATGGGGATGATCAGTATATTACACTCGCCTAACATGGGAATGATCAGTATATTACACTCGCCTAACATGGGAATGATCAGTATATTACACTCGCCTAACATGGGAATGATCAGTATATTACACTCGCCTAACATGGGGATGATCAGTATATTACACTCGCCTAACATAGGAATGATCAGTATATTACACTCGCCTAACATGGGGATGATCAGTATATTACACTCGCCTAACATGGGAATGATCAGTATATTACACTCGCCTAACATGGGAATGATCAGTATATTACACTCGCCTAACATGGGAATGATCAGTATATTACACTCGCCTAACATGGGGATGATCAGTATATTACACTCGCCTAACATGGGGATGATCAGTATATTACACTCGCCTAACATGGGAATGATCAGTATATTACACTCGCCTAACATGGGAATGATCAGTATATTACACTCGCCTAACATGGGAATGATCAGTATATTACACTCGCCTAACATGGGAATGATCAGTATATTACACTCGCCTAACATGGGAATGATCAGTATATTACACTCGCCTAACATAGGAATGATCAGTATATTACACTCGCCTAACATGGGGATGATCAGTATATTACACTCGCCTAACATGGGGATGATCAGTATATTACACTCGCCTAACATGGGAATGATCAGTATATTACACTCGCCTAACATGGGGATGATCAGTATATTACACTCGCCTAACATGGGGATGATCAGTATATTACACTCGCCTAACATGGGAACGATCAGTATATTACACTCGCCTAACATGGGAATGATCAGTATATTACACTCGCCTAACATGGGAATGATCAGTATATTACACTCGCCTAACATGGGAATGATCAGTATATTACACTCGCCTAACATGGGAATGATCAGTATATTACACTCGCCTAACATAGGAATGATCAGTATATTACACTCGCCTAACATGGGGATGATCAGTATATTACACTCGCCTAACATGGGGATGATCAGTATATTACACTCGCCTAACATGGGAATGATCAGTATATTACACTCGCCTAACATGGGAATGATCAGTATATTACACTCGCCTAACATGGGAATGATCAGTATATTACACTCGCCTAACATGGGAATGATCAGTATATTACACTCGCCTAACATGGGAATGATCAGTATATTACACTCGCCTAACATGGGGATGATCAGTATATTACACTCGCCTAACATGGGGATGATCAGTATATTACACTCGCCTAACATGGGAATGATCAGTATATTACACTCGCCTAACATGGGAATGATCAGTATATTACACTCGCCTAACATGGGAATGGTCAGTATATTACACATCAGAAAATTGTGTGTTAAAGGGACTGTCCACTTCTACACCTCTTCTCATTCCCATATTTGCCCCCTTAAAAATTTTAAATAACAACACATACTCCTCCGGAGTATGGGGGATGCACGGGAGAAATCTTGTTCACGATTGTGTGAAGAGGAGATAAGAGAGGAGTAGAGAAGGAGATCTTGTGTGGATCTGAGGTTGCGTGCAGGTAGGTACCGGGAGACTAGGTCACAGATGTAGGGAGGAGACAGGTTGTGGATGGCTTTGTATGTCATGGTTAATGTTTTGAACTGGAGTGGTTGGGCGATGGGAAGCCAGTGAAGGCATTGGCAGAGTGGCGAGGCTGGGGAATAGCGAGGGGAGAGGTGGATTAAGCGGGCCACAGAGTTTAGCATAGACTGGAGGGGTGCAAGAGTGTTGGAAGGGAGGCCAGAGAGCAGGAGGTTGCAGTAGTTGAGGCGGGAGATGATGAGGGCATGCACTAATGTTTTTGTTGATTCTTGGTTAAGGAAAGCACGGATCCGGGAGATATTTTTGAGTTGTAGTCTGCATGAAGTGAAGAGGGCTTGGATGTGTGGCTTGAAGGATAGAGCAGAGACCAGGGTTACTCCAAGGCAACAAGCTTGTGAGACTGGGGAGAGTGAGCAACCATCAAGTTTGATGGAAAGGCTTGTTAGAGGAGATGAGTGAGGAGGAGGAAAGACAATGAATTTTACGGTTGACTACTCGTACATTTGAAGGCGGGCACTGAATGGGCACGGGACTCGTGTGGCGTAACAACCTCCCGTGAGCCCCGGGAGAGTGAGTAATGGCACTACTGTAACGTCGCAAGCATGGGAGGTGAGTATAAGCTTTTTTAATTTAAGCTGGCAAATATGGAGAATGAGGAAGGGTTGTCCAAATAGTGGATAACCCCTATAAGCAATGGTGTTTATACAGTAGCTAAACTATGCGGTTGTGCCATAGTTCAAAAGTGAAAAGTTGTTTGTGTGAGTGGAAAACCATTTTTCAGAGTCATCGAGGCAGTATGGTAGACTGGCCAATACACTGAGCCACGGTTCAGTACATTACTGAAAAAGGACCAGAATAGGCTGCAGTACCAAACACCGAGTCATTGTGTGAAGAGACGTCCTTTGCCTTTGATTAATTTTCGCATTCCAGGTGACGTCAGTGCCGACATCTTTGAAGTCCAGCGCATGCACTTGCATGATCCGTGCTGAGAAGTCTTCTGTCTTGCTCAGTGAGCTTGGTGAGGCTGAGATGTATACAGCCGGGCTCACTGGTACTGCAGCCTGTTTATTTTCTATCCATTATTACCTTTTCAGTAATGTACTGTTTAGCGGTCAGACAAACCAAAAATAGATGAAAATAAATCTGTTTTATGTCTGTGAGAAGAAAAAGTGATGCGTTAACGCGACCTCATGTAGAGTTTAGGCAGGATTATGTGCAAGCATTTCTTCTTTAAGGGAAGGTGTCGCATTTTTTATTTTTGTATTAATAATAGTGATTATGAAATCAAGTATTTTTAATACGAAATTAAATTCACTGTTTAGTTTTTATTTAATTCTAGTTTTACTGAAGCACTGGGTGCTGCCATCTTGGTTTTGCTGTAAGTAACGACAGTTACTCACTTCAAATACGGCAGCGCCCAGTGCATAGAAGACAGTTGTCGCTCTCCGACTCTATCTCCTGCACTTTGTCTGCTTCCTCAGGAGCAGAGCACAGCAGAGGGAGGAAATCGCAGCCATCTTTGTGGAATTTACAGCGTACGCTACCCTCCCCCTCCCGCTTCTGCTACTACCCTCTCCACCCCCCCGCCGCTGCCACTCTCCCCTCCCCCCGCCGTTGCTACCCTCCCCACCGCTCACCTCGATCCTCCGTTCCTCAGCAGAGCACGATATACTGAGGTGTACACGGGCCTGCATGCGGCAGAGCATTAGGGGAGTGTGCGTGTGGCAGAGCATTAGGGGTGTGTGCGTGTGGCAGAGCATTAGGGGTGTGTGCGTGTGGCAGAGCATTAGGGGTGTGTGCGTGTGGCAGAGCATTAGGGGGGTGTGCGTGTGGCAGAGCATTAGGGGGGACATGCGTGTGGCAGAGCATTAGCGGGGAGTGCGTGTGACAGAGAATTATGGGGCGTGCGTGTGGCAGAGCATTAGGGGGCATGCTTGTGGCAGAGCATTAGGGGGCATGCTTGTGGCAGAGCATTAGGGGGGCGTGCTTGTGGCAGAGCATTAGGGGGCGTGCTTGTGGCAGACCATTAGGTGGGCATGCTTGTGGCAGAGCATTAGGGGGGGCGTGCTTGTGGCAGAGCATTAGGGGGCGTGCTTGTGGCAGACCATTAGGTGGGCATGCTTGTGGCAGAGCATTAGGGGGCGTGCATGTGGCAGGGCATTAGGGGGCGTGCATGTGGCAGAGCATTAGGGGGCGTGCATGTGGCAGAGCATTAGGGGGCGTGCATGTGGCAGAGCATTAGGGGGCGTGCATGTGGCAGAGCATTAGGGGGGCGTGTGTGTGGCAGAGCATTAGTGGGGGCATGCTTGTAGCAGAGCATTTAGGGGGCATGCTTGTAGCAGAGTATTTAGGGGGCATGCGTGTTGCAGAGCATTGGGAAGCATGCATGCAGCAGAGCATTGGGGGGCGAGCATGCAACAGCATTTCGGGCGGGTGTGCGGCAGAGCATTTTTCATGGGCGTGGGTGTGGCAGAGCCTTGCTGGTATGGGGCGTGCAGAGCACTATGTGGGGAGCACTATGCAGCTGTCCTTGGTGACACTTTAGACATTAGGATCACTTTGCGGTCACCAACAATATGGCTCCTCACTATGATCCTAAACTTTATCTTCCCATATCCTGTTGGAAACACCCAGAACAGGAGGGGGAGGTGACATCACACACAGGAGAGCAGATTGTGCCCACTTTTACTGCAGATGTAATGTAGCTACGGTAGTTCTGCAGTAGCTCTACAGTAGGATTTCAGCAGCTGCTCCCCCTAGTTTTTAAGATTGGAAAATATCATATTTTTTTTTATTTATTTTTTTATTTATTTTTTTTTTATATATTTTGTTCAATTAAAAACAAATATTTAAACAAAACATGAAAACATTAATATTTCACATTTTTTCAGTTATTGACATTTTTTTTTTTGGATGACACCTTCCCTTTAAACACAAAAAATAAAAACATAAAAAAAGGATAAGGAAAAAATGACTTCATAAATATAGTAAAATAAACTTGTTTATCATTTTAAAATTGCAGACTATTTGACACTTGTTAATATTTTATCTACAGGAGTTTGGCAATGATGAAGAGCGCAAGACAAACCTAAGGTGAGTGATGCTTGCGTAGTCCTATAGACTATCAGATGAAGGGAACTGATGGAAAATGTTACCTGTTCATCTAATATAGAAATGGAATAATATGTCACCCCAGCAGCCAGTTTACCGGGAGCCAGTCACCAGGTCTTCACAATATAAAGTACAGCCAACACCTTTAATCCATTCGAGATGCAGACAATTTTTGTTTTTGTGTTTTCATTTTTTTCCTCCCCTTCTTCCCACAGCCATAACTTTTATTTTTAACTCTTCTGTCCACATAGACGTATGAGGGTTTGTATTTTGCTGGACGTTGTACTTTTGAATGGCACCAATCATTTTACCACCTAGCATACTGTAAAACAGGGAAATATTTTCAAATGTGCAGAAATTGTGAAAAAAAACATAATTCTGACGATTTTTTTTTAAATTGTTTTTACAGTGTATATTTTATGGGAAAAATGACCTTGCAGTGTGACACTTTATTGCATCTGATTAAAGCGGGCTTTACATGCTGCGATATCTGTACCGTTATCGCTAGCGTGGGTACCCGCCCCCATCTGTTGTGTGACACGGGCAAATCGCTGCCCGTGCCGCACAACATCACCTAGACCCGTCACACATACTTACCTGCCCGGCGACGTCGCTGTGACTGGTGATCGCCTCCTTTCTAAGGGGGCGGTTCGTTCAGCGTCACAGCTGCGTCACTGAACCGCCGCCCAATAAAAGGGGAGGGGCGGAGATGAGCGGGACGTAACATCCCGCCCACCTTCTTCCTTCCGCTTTGCCGGTAGACGCAGGTAAGGAGAGCTTCCTCGTTCCTGCGGTGTCACATGGAGCGATGTGTGCTGCCACGGGAGCGAGGAACAACTTCGTTACTGCTGCAGTAACGATATTTGAGAATGGACCCCATGTCACCAATGAGCGATTTTGCACGTTTTTGCGACGATGCAAAATCGCTCATAGGTGTCACACGCAACGACATCGCTAATGCGGCCGGATGTGCGTCACCAATTCCGTGACCCCCAACGACTTCGCATTAGCGATGTCGTAGCGTGTAAAGCCCCCTTTAGGCGATACCAAACATCCAGGTTTTCTTTATTATTTTAGTGGTAAAAAAAAAAATAAACATTTGCAAAGTAAAACTTTGTCACTTTCCTAGACCCATAATGTTTGTTTTTTTTTTCAGTAGATGGAGCTGTGAGATTGCTTATTTTTTTGCGAAGTGAGGCTGCGTTTTTATTGATACCATTTTTTGATGGATATGACACTTTGATCGCTCATTACAGCATTTTTTTGCAGTATTGCAGCAACCAAAAAAACTTAATTTTTTTTTTTTTTTTTTTTTTTACTGTGTTTACTAATCATGTTATTTTTATATTTTGATAGATCGGACTTTTCTGAATGCAGCGACACCACATATTCAGTGGTGTGAAAAAGTGTTTACCCCCTTCTTGATTTCTTATTCTTCTGCATGTTTGTGACACTTAAATGTTTCAGATCACCAAACAAATTTAAATACTAGACAAAGATAACACAAGTAAACACAAAATGCAGATATAAGTGAAGGTCTTTGTTATTAACCCCTTCAGCCCCCGGGCATTTTGTGTTTTTCCGATTTATTATTTTTTTTTTTTTTTTTTTTTTTATTTTCCCTATCTTTGTTCCGAGAGCCGTAACTTTTTTATTTTTCTGACACACTAGCCATATGAGGGCTTGTTTTTTGCAGGACGAGTTGTACTGTAGTTTAAAATGGAAACACAAATTTTATCATATAGTGTACTGGAAAACAGCAAAAAAATTCCAAGTGCGGAAAAATTCCAAAAAAAGTGTGATGGCACAATAGTTTTTGGGATATTTTATTCACTATGTTCACTATATGGTAAAACTCATGTGTCGTTATGATGCCTGAGGTCGGGTGCGAGCTTGTAGACACCAAACATGAATAGGTTTACTTGTATCTAAGGGGTTAAAAAAATTCACAAGCTTGTCCAAAAAAAGTGCCGCACGTTTTGTACCTTTTCCGAAACCCGTAGCGTTCTCATTTTTCTTGATCTATGGCTCAGTGACGGCTTATATTCTGTGTCTCGAGCTGACGTTTCTAATGGTACCATTTTTGCGCAGATGCTATGGTTTTGATCGCCTGTTATTGCATTTTGCGCAAAATTTGCGACGACCAAAAGACGTAATTTTGTCGTATGAAATTTTTTTGCTGTTACGCCGCTTACTAATCAGATTAATTGATTTTATATTTTGATAGATCGGGCATTTCTGAACGCGGCGATACCAAATATGTGTAGATTTGTTATTTTTTTAACCCTTTAACTTTCAATGGGGTGAAAGGGGGGTGCTTTGAACTTTTAGGGTTTTTTTAATTTTTTTTAAAAAAATGTAAAACTTTTAACTTTTTTTTTTTTTTTTATTTTGCTAGTCCCCATAGGGGGCTATAGCGATCAGCAATCTGATCGCTCTGCCATATCTCCAGATTACAGCTACAGAGCTAAGTTCTGCAGATATGCTGCTTTACTTTCAATGTTGGCAGTATTCCGGCATTGAGAGTAAATGACTCATGTTAGCTACAGGCGTCATCACATGACCCTGTGCTACCATGGCAACCACCGGAAGTCACATGATCATGTCACGTGACTTCCAATGGGGGCGGGGTAAGTCAGCATAATGGCGGCACGCATATACATCTCGCTGCCAGATTTTGGCAGCGATATGTAAGGGGTTAATAGTCGCGGGTGGAAGCGATTCCACCCGCAACTAGCAGGCACACATGTCAGCTGTTGAAAACAGCTGATATGTGCGCGGATCGCCGCGGCCTGCCCATGGCAGGGGGCGGGGATTAACCGCACACGATCCATGACGTACCCAGTAAGTTATGGGTCGTTAAGGGGATAAGGGAAAAAGAAATCCAAACCTACAGGGCCCTGTGTAAATAAGTGATTGCATCCTAAACCTACTAACTGGTTGGGCCACCCTTAGCAGCAACAACTGCAATCAAGTGTTTGCGATAACTGGCAATGAGTCTTTTACAATGCTCTTGAGGAATTTTGGCCCTCTCAACTTTGCAGGATGGTTGTAATTGAGCCACACTGGAGGGTTTTTGAACATGAACTTCCTTCTAAAAGTCTTGGCGCAGCATCTAAATCGGATTAAGGGCAATACTTTGACTAAGCCACTCCAAAGTTTTAATTTTATTTTTCTTAAGCCATTCAGAGGTGGAGTTGCTGGTATGTTTTGGATCATTGTCCTGCTGCATTACCCAAGTGAGCTTCAGCTTGAGGTCACAAACCGATGGCCGGACATTCTCCTTCAGGGTTTTTTGGTAGACAACAGAATTCATGGTTTCATTTACCACAGTAAAGGGGGCTTTACACGCAACGACATCGCTAACGAGATGTCATTGGGGTCACGGAATTCGTGATGCACATCCGGCATCGTTAGCGACGTCGTTGCGTGTGACACGTACGAGCGACCGCTAACGATGTAAAATATTTCCCAAATGTCGTTGCTGCTTTTGGACGCAGGTTGTTGGTCATTCCTGAGGCAGCACACATCGCTACGTGTGACACCCCAGGAACGACGAACAGCACCATACCTGCGTCCTCCGGCAACGAGGTGGGAGTGTCTTTCATGCGGCTGCTCTCCGCCCCTCCGGTTCTATTGGACGCCTGCCGTGCGACGTCACTGTGACGCCGCACTAACCGCCCCCTTAGAAAAGAGGCTGTTTGCCAGCCACAGCGACATCGCTGGGAAGGTAAGTCCGTGTGACGGGTACTAGCGATATTGTGTGCCACGGGCAGCGATTTGCCCATGACGCACAAACGACGGGGACGGGTGTGATCGGCAGCGACAACGCTAGCGATGTCGCTGCGTGTAAAGTGGCCTTAAGTCTTCCAGGTACTAAAGCAGCAAAACGGCCCCAGACCATCACACTGCCACCACCATATTTTTCTGTTGGTATGATGTCCTTCTCTGAAATGCTGTATTACTTCTATACCAGATGTAATGGGACACACATCTTCCAAAAAGTTTAACTTTTGTCTTGTCAGTCCACAGAGTATTCTCCCAAAAGTCTTGGGGATCATCAAGATGTTTTCAGGCAAAACTGAGACGAGTCTTTATGTTCTTTTTGCTCAGCAGTGGTTTTGTCTTAGAAGTCTGGCATGTAGGCCATTTTTACCCAGTCTCTTTCTTATGGTGGAGTCATGAACACTGACCTTAAGTGAGGCAAGAGAGGTCTGCAGTTCCTTGGATATTGCTGTGGGATCGTTTGTGCCCTTTTTGATGAGTAGTCGCTGCGCTCTTGGGGTAATTTTGGTTGGCCGGCCACTCCAATGAAGGTTTACCACTGTTCCATGTTTTGACCATTTGTGGATAATGGCACTTACTTTAGTTTGCTGGCGTCCCAAAGCTTTAGAAATGGCGTTCTAACCTTTTCCAGAATAATAGATCTTAATTGCTTTGTTCCTCATTTGTTCCTTAATTCCTTTGGATTGCAGCATGATGTCTAGATTTTGAGGATCTTTTGAAAATTTTATTTGGCTTCCTAAAGATGTGATAAATCAGTTAATTTATGTTTTGGGGTGGGGGGGTAGGGCAGGCAATCAGTTTTTCCACACAGGACCCTCTAGGTTTGGAGTTCTTTTTCCATTAACCCTTTCATGACAGAGGACGCAACGGTACCTCCTAAATCATGAAGGGGTAATCACCGCCGGCTGCTGCGGTGGTGAGCCTTGCACATGTCTGCTGATTTATACAGCAGACATGTGTGCCTCGCAGGCACATCCATCCGCACCTGTTAACCCCTTAAATCGCGCTGTGAAAATATAACAGGGCAATTTAAACTGCCGCAGCGAGTAACGCGCCTTTCCCTGTCGCCATCGGAGGCCCCATAACACAATTACAGGCAGCCGATGGTTGTCATGGTAGCACAGGGTCATATGATGACTCCTGTCGCTATCATGGCGTAGTTCCTAGTAAAATAAATTTTAAAAAAAATAAACGATCAAATTACCCCACTGAAAATTGTGTCCGATCTATCAAAATTTAAAATCAATTATTCTGATCTGTAAACGGCGTAGCGGCAAAACAAATTCCAAACACCAAAAATTACGGTTTTTGGTCTTTGCAAATTTTGCGAAAAATGCAATAATAGGCATTAGCACCTACTCAAAAATTCTACCATTAAAAACGTCGGCTGGAGATGCAAAAATAACCGTAACTAAGCCCCATATCCCAAAAAACGAGAACACTACGGGTTGCGGAAAATCTTTTTGGACAAACTTCTGTTTTTTTCTAACCCCTTAGACAAAAGTAAACCTATACATGTTGGGTGTCTATGAACTCGTACTGACCTTAGCCATCACACCCTTACCTCAGTTTTACACGATGAATAAAATATCCCCAAAACTATCATACAATCGCACTTTTTTCCTTTCCACACTTGAAATTTTTTTGCCGTTATAGTACACTATAGGGTAAAAGGTATGGTTTCATTTAAAAGCACAACTCGCCCCACAAAAAAAACAAGCCCTCAGATGGGAAGATTGACAAAAATATAAAAACTTTACGGCTCTCGGAAGAAGGGGAGCAAAAAACAAAAATTGAAAATCACCTGGTCATGAAGCGGTTAATAATAAAGACCTGCATAAACTGCATTCTGTGCTTACATTTGTTATCTTTGTCTGATATTTAAATTTGTTTGGTGATCTGAAACATTCACACCACTGCGTGGGGTGGGGGGTGATTTGAGCTTTTATATATATTTAAATTTTTTTCAGATTTTTTTTTAAAACCTTTTCTTCTTTTTTGTTGTTTGTTAATTGTCTCCTAAGGGGTCTATAACTTGATCGCTGATCTGATCACTTATGTTACATACAGTAATGCCACAGTATTTCTGTATATAGCAGAAATCACACCGCTGTTATGACAAGCATGGCGGTCTTCAGCAGTCCCCCTGCTGTCTTAGCAACCCGTCTGCGACCCATGACCACGTTACGGATGCGCCAATGGGCGGTTAACGTATGCCACACACAGGCATAAGTTAAATCCTGTTGTCAGCGTATGGCAGCGGGATTACCAGGTTAACAATTGTGGGTAAAGTTCCACAGTTGTTAGTCGCAGGTCCTGGCTATAACAAAAAAGATTTGTATCCGGCATTCGGAAATAAAAATCCCACCTTTATTGAATCGGTTTAAAACGTGAAAAAATCAAGCATAGACAGTATGGACAGACCAATCTACGTGTTTCGGGCAAAGCCCTTAGTCTTGACCAACCGATTCAATAACATTTTTTTAAACCAATGCAATAAAGGAATGATTTTTATTTGCGGATAACGGCTACAAATCTTTTTTGCCTTCTCCATGGATCCAGGAACCGGCCTGTAGTTCCGAGCACTGCAGCTGCATTATACTGAGCAATTGGTCGGCGCTGTCTGAACTTCACATGTTCGAAACCTGGCTATAACACACAGAAATTACCCTCCTGCCATCTTCTGTCGTCTTTGTTCCATGTGCACATAGATTTCTCCAAAATCTCTGAATCTTTTGATTTTATGTACTGCAGATGGTGCGATATTCAAAGTGTTGGCAATTTTCCATTGAGGAATATTTTTCTGAAATTATTTTACAATTTTTAGACACATTTGTTCACTGATTGGTGAACGTCTGACTATCTTTGCTTCTGAGAGACTCTGCCTCTTTAACATGCATATTTTTATACAGATTATGATGGAATAAACTACAAAAATATTTCAGAAGATTTGGAGTGCCGGTCCTTTGTATTAATTATACTGTGGATGCCTTCTTGGACACGTGCACCTTGAAGGATTGTGTGCCGCCTGGAACTTCTGTTTCTGTATTTTTATACAGTCATTTGACTTAAGCGGGTGTTACACGCTGCAACATCGCCAGCCAATGCTAGCGATGTCAAGCGTGATAGCACCCGCCCCCATCGTACGGCCGATATGTGGTGATCGCTGCTGTAGCGAACATTATCACGTGCACATACCTGCCTAGCGACGTCGCTGTGACTGGCGAACCGCCTCCTTTCTAAGGGGGCATTTCGTTCGGCGTCACAGCGACGTCACTAAGCAGCCGCCCAATCAAAGCGGAGGGGCGGAGATGAGCGGGACGAACATCCCGCCCACCTCCTTCCTTCCTCATTGCTAGTGGGACGGAGGTAAGGAGATGTTCCTCGTTCCTGCGGTGTCACACATAGCGATGTTTGCTGCCGCAGGAACGAGGAACAACATCGTTACTGCAGCAGCAACGATAATTGGGAATAGGGAAGCATGTCACCGATTAGCGATTTTGAACGTTTTTGCAACGATTCAAAATCGCTAATAGGTGTCACATGCAACGACATCGCTAACGCGGCCAGATGTGCATCACAAATTCCGTGACCCCAACGACATCGCTTTAGCAATCTCGTAGCATGTAAAAGCAACCCTTAATTGAAAATTGACCCTTGAGCTGTTTTTCATTAGTACCACTGATTTTTCCAGCCTTTTGATAACTGCCCTAACTTTTTTGAGATATTTGCTGCCATCAGTTTCTCAAAGAGTTACAGTTTTTCACATAAAATGGAAAATATCTAATGTTCAACTTTTTATCTGTCTTATATTCTGTTATTATTAAAATATGGTTTGGAGATTTTGAAATCATTGCATTCTTTTCTTCTCCACATTTTATATGGTATCTCAATTTTTTTTTGGAATTGGGGATGTACATGAATATAACATAACGCAATGTATGTTCTATTCCTTGCACAGAATGGTTAACACAGTGCACTGCGAAAGTATTTGCCCCCTTGAATATTTCAACCTTTTCCCACATTTCAGGCTTCAAACATAAAGATAAAAATGTTAATGTTATGGTGAAGAATCAACAACAAGTGGGACACAATTGTGAAGTTGAACGAAATTTATTGCTTATTTTAAACTTTTGTAAAAAAATAAATAACTGAAAAGTGGGGTGTGCAATATTATTTGTCCCCTTTAAGTTAATACTTTGTAGCCCCACCTTTTGCTGTGATTACAGCTGCAAGTCGCTTGAGGTATGTGTCTATCAGTTTTGCACATCGAGAGACTGAAATTCTTGCCCATTCTTTCTTTGCAAACAGCTGGAGCTGAGTGAGGTTGGATGGAGAGCGTTTGTGAACAGCAGTTTTCAGCTCTTTCCACAGATTCTCGATTGGATTCAGGTCTGGACTTTGACTTGGCCATTCTAACACCTGGATACGTTTATTTGTGAACCATTCCATTGTAGATTTTGCTTTATGTTTGGGATCATTGTCTGGTTGGAAGACAAATCTCCGTCCCAGTCTCAGGTCTTTTGCAGACTCCAACAGGTTTTCTTCAAGAATGGTCCTATATTTGGCTCCATCCATCTTCCCATCAATTTTAACCATCTTTCCTGTCCCTTCTGAAGAAAAGCAGGCCCAAACCATGATGCTGCCACCACCATGTTTGACAGTGGGGATGGTGTGTTCAGGCTGTGTTGCTTTTACGCCAAACATATTGTTTGGCATTGTGTCCAAATCGTTTGATTTTGGTTTCATCTCACCAAAGCACCTTCTTCCACATGTTCGGTGTCTCCCAAGTGGCTTGTGGCAAACTTTAAACAACAATTTTTATGGATATCTTTGAGAAATGGCTGTCTCCTTGCCACTCTTTTATAAAGGCCAGATTTGTGGTGTATGACTGATTATTGTCCTATGGACAGACTCTCCCACCTCAGCTGTAGATCTCTGCAGTTCAACCAGAGTGATCATGGGGCTCTTGGCTGTTTCTCTGATCAGTCTTCTCCTTGTTTGAGATGAAAGTTTGTATGGCCGGCCGGTCTTGGTAGATTTGCAGTGGTATGATACTCCTTCCATTTCAATATGATCGCTTGCACAGTGCTGCTTGGGATGTTTAAAGTTTTGGAAATCTTTTTGTAACCAAATTTCTTTAAATTTCTCCACAACAGTATCACGGACCTGCCTGTTGTGTTCATTGGTCTTCATGATGCTATCTGTGCTTTAAACAGAACCCTGAGACTGTCACAGAGCAGGTGCGTTTATACGGAGACTTGATTACACACAGGTGGCTTATATTTATCATCATCAGTCATTTAGGACAACAATCCTCAATGAACTTCTGGAGTTAGTTTGTTACACTGAAAGTAAAGGGGATGAATAATATTGCACGCCCCAATTTTCAGTTATTTATTTTTAAAAAACTTTAAAATTAGCAGTAAATTTCGTTCACCTTCACAATTGTGTCCCACTTGTTGTGGATTCTTCACCGTAACATTAAAATTTTTATCTTATGTTTGAAGCCTGAAATGTGGGAAAAGATTGAAAAATTCAAGGGGGGCAAATACTTCCGCAAGGCACTGTATGTCTCTAGTAGCGTAAATGCATGAATCATGTCCTGGCCATGGTGGACAGGCGTTCATCCTGCTAAATCTTGGCCATTACATTAGTAAATGACACTAACCCTCTGTTCATTCTGTACTGAGTGATGGCCGTCAGCGATACGTACCAATTAAGACCCACTAATTTACTCAATGTACTGTTCTCTGGAGTAGCTTAGAGCAGATGTGGCCACTGACAGATCATAAACCCTGGCTTTAAAAAAGTAATAAAGTCACCTTAATGTGAGGGGTAATGATGTAAGGAACCCATTGTCTCTCCAACTGAAAGCTACATATAGATAAGAGTCTTTGGGTGTGCAGGGAGCCAGCGCTAAGTGGATGGTTACCCGATATTTACCTTAGCTACCAAGCGCAGCATGCTTCCACGTGTAGCGACGCTCCAGCGATCCCTGGCAGGTCAGGTTGCTGGTGGGATCGCTGGAGCGTCGCTTAAGGTCCAGTCACACTAAGCAACTTACCAGCGACCCCAACAACGATAGGGATCGCTGGTAAGTTGCTAGGAGGTTGCTGGTGAGATGTCACACTGCGACACTCCAGCGATCCCACCAGCAACCTGACCTGGCAGGGATCGCTGGAGCGTCACTACACGAGTTGCTGGTGAGCTCACCAGCAACCAGTGACCAGCCCCCAGCGCCGCGTGGAAGATGCTGCGCTTGGTAACTAAGGTAAATATCGGGTAACCAACCCGATATTTACCTTGGTTACCAGTGCACTGAGCTACACGTGCAGAGAACAGGGAGCAGCGCACACTGAGCGCTGGCTCCCTGCTCTCCTAGTTACAGCACACATCGGGTTAATTACCCGATGTGTCCTGCAGCTACGCGTGCAGAGAGCAGGGAGCAGCGCACACTGCTTAGCGCTGGCTCCCTGCTCTCCTAGCTACAGCACACATCGGGTTAATTAACCCGATGTGTCCTGCAGCTACATGTGCACAGAGCAGGAGCCGGCACTGACAGTGAGAGCGGCGGAGGCTGGTAACAAAGGTAAATATCGGGTAACCAAGGACAGGGCTTCTTGGTTACCCGATATTTACATTGGTTACCAGCCTCCGCAGAAGCCGGCTCCTGCTGCCTGCACATTCAGTTGTTGCTGTCTCGCTGTCACACACAGCGATCTGTGCTTCACAGCGGGACAGCAACAACTAAAAAATGGCCCAGGACATTCAGCAACAACCAACGACCTCACAGCAGGGGCCAGGTTGTTGCTGGATGTCACACACAGCAAGATCGCTAGCAACGTCACAAAAGTTGTTCGTTAGCAGCGATGTTGCTAGCGATGTTGCTTAGTGTGACGGGGCCTTTAGTGTGACATCTCACCAGCGACCTCCTAGCAACTTACCAGCGATCCCTATCAGGTTGTATCGTTGTTGGGATCGCTGGTAAGTTGTTTAGTGTGACTGGGCCTTTAATGTAAGGGGTAATGATGTCAGGAACACATTGTCTCTCCATCTGAAAGCTACATATAGATAAGTCTTGTTCACAAGTGGCTATTAGGATGAAACCAATGTCTGGAAGGTGGAAGTCCAAGGTTTGTGTCTACAAAATTCATACATATCATCAGGCTTATCAGAGTCTGATGCCAGGAAGAAAAAACCTTTGGTCCGTAGACTCTCCTTGGCAAAATTTCCACCTGCAGAGTCCCTTCACTTGGATTTGAAGATATTTGTGGTCCCTCCTTTTTAATAATATACAGATCCCATCCAGAGAGGGCTTTTAGGGACCCGGCAGTGTGGACGTTTCCTGCTAGCTAAGCCTTTCAATGTGTTTTTCTTTATTTGACAACTATCTGGTGTGTAGTGTGGCACCACTTTCTACGAGAGGTCTTTTAATTTAGGGCATAATGGGACACAATGAATAATGCACATTAGTTACAGGGGTTTTCCAATGAACAAAATTCATTTTAATCAATAGATCTTGGAATAAAAATTTCCACAATTGAATTTGTTTAAAAAATATGTTCTTGTGTTTAAGATATTGTTATATATGTGCCCCTACTATGTACAATGTAATGGCCGTGTCTGACCGTACAGGGACATGGTCTGCTCATACCACGTCTCCTGGGGAGGGGAGGACACAAAAGCTATACAGACATTACAGCACGGGATCGCAAATACCGTATTTTTTGTTTTATAAGACGCACCAAATTATAAGACGCACCCCAAATTTAGAGAAAAAAAAAAGGTAAAAAAAATACCCATTAGGTCCGTTTCATAATCCAGTGTTGTCTTACCGGGGAGGGGGCGGCAGCAGTGGTGGAGCGGGGGTGACAGGAGGCAGGGGCGGTGCTGCAGTACGGCGATGTTGCGGGTGGTGCCGGGTATGTGATCGCCTCTCTGCTCTGTGCTGCTCTGTGCTGGGGCTGCTCTGTGCTGGGGCTGTCAACGCGGCTCTGCTATGTGCGGCGCTGCTATGTGCTGGGGCTGTGAACGCGGCTCTGCTCTGTGCAGGGCTGCTCTGTGCCGGGGCTGTGAACCCGGCTCTGCTCTGTGCCGGGGCTGTGGACGCGGCGCTGCATTGTGTGGTGCTGCACTTTGTGGCATGGGCCATTCTGAAGATATCTGCAGTGCGGGCTTCAAAGAAATGACAGCCGGTGTCGGTACGTGCGCAGTTGAAAGCTTGAGCCAAGAGCTCCATCTGCGCACGAGCCAACTTTGGGCGCCATTATTTGAAGTCCTCACCGCCAACGTCTTCAGAATGTTCTGTGCCTCACTACCAACCGCACAGAGCAGCGCCACGTCCACAGCCCTGGCACAGAGCAGTGCCTTTATCACAGCCCCGGCACAGAGAGCAGCCCCGCACAGAGCAGCGCCGCCCGCTGCACAGAACAGTGCCCGCAGCACACCGCATAGGATTGTCCCTGCCTCCTTCGACACCTCTTCACCACCCCCTGGTAAGCTACATTCGGGTTTTAAGATGTACCCCTCATTTTCCTTTTTTTTGGGAGGAAAAGTGCATTTTATAATCCGAAAAATACAGTAATTCTTTCTGTGAGGTAAAACATTTTTACCCTGAGCCTGTTTTCACCTTCCTGTCCAGGTCAAGTTTTATAATTCTCACCAGTGTCACTTTGTGGTAATAACTCTAGAACGCCTCATTATTTACTAGTGATTCTGAGATTGTTTTTCATGACACATTGTACTTCATGTTAGTGGTAAATTTTGGTGTATATGATTTGTGTTTATGTATGAAAATAACGAGAATTTGACAAAAAAAGATAAAATTTCACAATTTTCAAACTTTATATTTTTATGCCCGTTATTAAACTAGATAATGATATCACACGAAATCATTAAAGGGAACCTGTCAGGACCCATATGCGTTCTGACCTACAAGCAGGGTGATGTGTGGCCTAGTAACCCCTTCCTACCCATCCCTATGTTGTAATATTGTGTAATATGAATGTATAAAAAAAGTTTTATTATAACACCACATTTATATTGTTACTAGAAGGTGGCCCGATTCTACGCATCGGGTATTCTAGAATTTACGTATTGTGTAGTTAATGTATGATTTTTGTTATATATATAAAGATGTTGTCTGTAGTTAGCAAGTGTTTGTGTAGGGTGCTGTACATGTTCTGGGTGTTGTCTGGGTGTGGCGGGGGGTGAGAGCGGTGTTGTTTGTGTGTTGCGTTGTTTGTAGAGCGCTGTGTGTCTGTATCATTGTGTATGTGTGTTGCGCGGTTTGCGTGGGTGTGTGTGTGTGTTTTGGGGGGAGGTATGTTTTGTGCAATGTGTGTGTGTGTGTTGTGCGGTATGTGCGTATATTTGTGTGTGCCGCGGTGTTTGTGTGTTGGGTGTTGTGTGTGTGCGGCGTTGTGTGTGTGGGTGTCTGTGTAGGGCAGTGTTTGTGGTTCCCAGTGTGTGTGTGGTGTGTTGTGCAGTGCGTGTGTAGCAGTGTGTGTGGGTGTGTGTTTTGAGGGGAGATGTGCACCCCCCATCGTGCTCCATCCCCCATGCTGCGCACCCCCCATCATGCTCCATCCCCCATGCTGCGCACCCACCATCGTGCTCCATCCCCACTCCCCATTGTGCTCCATCCCCCATGCTGCGCATTCCCCATCGTGCTCCATCTCCCATGCTGCGCATTCCCCATCGTGCTCCATCTCCCATGCTGCGCATTCCCCAACGTGCTCCATCCCCCATGCTGCGCATTCTCCATCGTGCTCCATCCCCCATGCTGCGCACCCCCCATCGTGCTCTATCCCCCATGCTGCGCTCTCCCCATCGTGCTCCATCCCCATGCTGCGCACTCCCCATCGTGCTCCATCCCCCATGCTGCGCACCCCCATCGTGCTCTATCCCCCATGCTGCGCACTCCCCATCGTGCTCCATCCCCATGCTGCGCACTCCCCATCGTGCTCCATCCCCCATGCTGCGCACTCCCCATCGTGCTCCATCCCCCATGCTGCACACTCCCCATCGTGCTCCATCCCCCATGCTGCACACTTCCCATCGTGCTCCATCCCCCATGCTGCACACTCCCCATCGTGCTCCATCCCCCATCGTGCTCCATCCCCCATGCTGCGCACTCCCCATCGTGCTCCATCCCCCATGCGGCGCACCCCCCATCGTGCTCCATCCCCCATGCTGCGCACCCCCCATCGTGCTCCATCCCCCATGCTGCGCACTCCCCATCGTGCTCCATCCCCTATGCTGCGCACTCCCCAACGTGCTCCATCTCCCATGCTGCACACTCCCCATCGTGCTCCATCCCCCATGCTGCGCACCCCCCCATCGTGCTCCATCCCCCATGCTGCGCACTCCCCATCGTGCTCCATCCCCTATGCTGCGCACTCCCAAACGTGCTCCATCTCCCATGCTGCGCACCCCCCATCGTGCTCCATCCCCCATGCTGCGCACCCCCATCGTGCTCCATCCCCCATGCTGCGCACACCCCATCGTGCTCCATCCCCCATGCTGCGCACACCCCATCGTGCTCCACAGTCACACATCAGACATTAAACACGCACACATCTGATCGCATACACTCACACACATACCTCACTTCTCCCTGTGCCCACCGGTGGGCGGTCCCAGCAGCTGTGCTGCACGCCGTGCTCCTCTGCCGACACTCACAGATCCGATCGCATACACTCACACACACTCACACACATCCGATCGCATACACTCACACACATCCGATCGCATACACTCACACACACACACACCCGATCGCATACACTCACACACACACATCCGATCGCATACACTCACACACATCCGATCGCATACACGCGCTGACACAATCACAACATCCGGAGATACCACATGCTTCCGGCCATGTGATCCTCCGGCAGGTCCTGGAAGATCACTACACAGTATCGCCGCCGAGAAGCAAGCGATATCATGGGATGTTGTGAGTATGTGGATGCGATCTGGTGTGTGTGTGTGTGTGTGTGTGTGTGTGTGTGTGTGGTGTGTGTTCGTTCCGCCGCAGGACCTTGATGCGCTCACCTCGTGTGGGGGGCAGAGCCTGGGCGATCGGCCGATCCATGCGGGGGGGGCGGAGCCTGGGCGAGGAGAGCGGCCAATCCGTGCGGGGGGAGAAGCCGAGCGCCCAATCCGTGCGGGGTGGGGCGGGGCCATGGCGAATCCGTGAAGCCGAGCGGCCAATCCGTGCGGGGGGCGGGGCCATGGCGAGCCCAGCGGCCAATCTGCTGTTTGTCACCGTAACGACATGGCCAATCCGTGCGAGGGGGGCGGACCCGAGGCGAGCGGCCAATCCGTGCGGGGGGGAGGAGCCAAGGCGAGACGAGCGGCCAATCCGTGCAGGGGGGCGGGGACATGGCGAGGCCAGCAGCCAATCCGCTGTTTGGCACCGTAAGGACATGTCCCGGGACACAATTTTGGAGCAAGACAGACAGACAGACAGAATAAGGCAATTATTTATATAGATTTTGTGTTTTGCTGCTTATACACAATAAAAACTATTTTATAGGAAAAAAAATGTTTTTTCATTGCTGTAATCTCCTGAAAGCTATAGTTTTTTTTTATTTTTCATTGATGGAGTTGTGTGGTGGCTTGTTTTTTTTGTGGGACAAGATAACATTTTCAGCAATTTATTATTTTATTTACATATTTCTTATTTGATTGTGTTTTATTCCACATTTTGACTACTCTATGATGAAAGACAGTTTTTTTTTTTTATTTTACTGTGTTCACTGAAGGGGTCAACTAGTGTTACAGTTTTATAGATTGGGTTGTTCCGGATGCGGCGATACCAAATATGTGTAATTTTTTGTTTTTACATAAATATACAGTGAGGAAAATACTTATTTGATACACTGCTGATTTTGCAAATTTTACCACCTACAAAGAATGGAGAGGTCGGTAATTTTTATTGTAGATAGAATTCACCTGTGACTGACAGAATCCCAAAAAAACAAAATCCAGAAATTCACATTGTATGGTTTTTAAATAATTATTTTGCACTTTATTGCCGTATTTTTCGCTTTATAAGATACACCTGATTATAAGACGCACCCCCAATTTGGTGAAGGAAAAGAGAATTATTTTTTTTTAATGTTAAATGGGGTCCATCTTATAATGCCAGTGTCCGTCTAACAAATCATATAGGGTATATGTCCCTCATAGCCCCCCATCCAAAAATTAGCCCCCTTATTCTGGATATGGCCCCCTTATATTGAATATAGCCCCCTTGTGCTGGCACACTTTCCCCTGTGCTGCCTATGGCCCCCTATGGATTGCACACGTTCCCCTGTGCTGCCTATGGCCCCCTATGGATTGCACACATTCCCCTGTGCTGCCTATGGCCCCCCTATGGATTGCACACATTCCCCTGTGCTGCCTATGGCCCCCTATGGATTGCACATGTTCCCCTGTGCTGCATATGGGCCCCTATGGATTGCATACGTTCCCCTGTGCTGCATATGGTCCCCTATGGATTGCATACAGTTAGGTCCAGAAATATTTGGACAGTGACACAATTTTCGCGAGTTGGGCTCTGCATGCCACCACATTGGATTTGAAATGAAACCTCTACAACAGAATTCAAGTGCAGATTGTAACGTTTAATTTGAAGGTTTGAACAAAAATATCTGATAGAAATTGTAGGAATTGTACACATTTCTTTACAAACACTCCACATTTTAGGAGGTCAAAAGTAATTGGACAAATAAACCAAACCCAAACAAAATATTTTTATTTTCAATATTTTGTTGCGAATCCTTTGGAGGCAATCACTGCCTTAAGTCTGGAACCCATGGACATCACCAAACGCTGGGTTTCCTCCTTCTTAATGCTTTGCCAGGCCTTTACAGCCGCAGCCTTCAGGTCTTGCTTGTTTGTGGGTCTTTCCGTCTTAAGTCTGGATTTGAGCAAGTGAAATGCATGCTCAATTGGGTTAAGATCTGGTGATTGACTTGGCCATTGCAGAATGTTCCACTTTTTTGCACTCATGAACTCCTTGGTAGCTTTGGCTGTATGCTTGGGGTCATTGTCCATCTGTACTATGAAGCGCAGTCAGATCAACTTTGCGGCATTTGGCTGAATCTGGGCTGAAAGTATATCCCGGTACACTTCAGAATTCATCCGGCTACTCTTGTCTGCTGTTATGTCATCAATAAACACAAGTGACCCAGTGCCATTGAAAGCCATGCATGCCCATGCCATCACGTTGCCTCCACCATGTTTTACAGAGGATGTGGTGTGCCTTGGATCATGTGCCGTTCCCTTTCTTCTCCAAACTTTTTTCTTCCCATCATTCTGGTACAGGTTGATCTTTGTCTCATCTGTCCATAGAATACTTTTCCAGAACTGAGCTGGCTTCATGAGGTGTTTTTCAGCAAATTTAACTCTGGCCTGTCTATTTTTGGAATTGATGAATGGTTTGCATCTAGATGTGAACCCTTTGTATTTACTTTCATGGAGTCTTCTCTTTACTGTTGACTTAGAGACAGATACACCTACTTCACTGAGAGTGTTCTGGACTTCAGTTGATGTTGTGAACGGGTTCTTCTTCACAAAAGAAAGTATGCGGCGATCATCCACCACTGTTGTCATCCGTGGATGCCCAGGCCTTTTTGAGTTCCCAAGCTCACCAGTCAATTCCTTTTTTCTCAGAATGTACCCAACTGTTGATTTTGCTACTCCAAGCATGTCTGCTATCTCTGATGGATTTTTTCTTTTTTTTCAGCCTCAGGATGTTCTGCTTCACCTCAATTGAGAGTTCCTTAGACCGCATGTTGTCTGGTCACAGCAACAGCTTCCAAATGCAAAACCACACACCTGTAATCAACCCCAGACCTTTTAACTACTTCATTGATTACAGGTTAACGAGGGAGACGCCTTCAGAGTTAATTGCAGCCCTTAGAGTCCCTTGTCCAATTACTTTTGGTCCCTTTAAAAAGAGGAGGCTATGCATTACAGAGCTATGATTCCTAAACCCTTTCTCCGATTTGGATGTGAAAACTCTCATATTGCAGCTGGGAGTGTGCACTTTCAGCCCATATTATATATATAATTGTATTTCTGAACATGTTTTTGTAAACAGCTAAAATAACAAAACTTGTGTCACTGTCCAAATATTTCTGGACCTAACTGTACGTTCCCCTGTGCTGCCTATGACCCCCTATGGATTGCACACGTTCCCCCTGTGCTGCCTATGGTCCCCTATGGATTGCATACGTTCCCCTGTGCTGCCTATGGCCCCCTATGGATTACACACGTTCCCCTGTGTTAGATATCACCCCCATGCTGCTGCCCATAGTAAAATAAAACACTCTTTCCTTACCTCCTCCAGCGCTGAGCTCCCTCCTGTCTCCCTCCGTGCTTCTGTTCCTCCACTTCCTGGTTCTTGCTGCCGGTCATGTGATCGGCACAGCAGAGTGATCTCATCTCTGCGTGCCTGATCACAGTTAAGCAGGGACACTGGGGAGGAACGCTGGAGGGGGTAAGTAAAGCTTTTTTATTTTAGGATGAGCAGCAGCATGGGGGCCATATCTAACACAGGGGAGGCATGTGCCATCACAGGGGGGGCGCAGGGACGTATAATATGCACCGCTCCCCCAGCCCGTCACTGTGGTGCGGTTTCAGCACCACCGGAGATGGACAGCGGCTGTGCATATTATATGAGCTGGAGCAGGAGATCTAACGCTGCCGCCCACAGCTTCACCTTCACCAGCCTCCACCAGCCCCCCCAGCAGCACTCCAGAGCGCACCCTGCAGTGTGTATGTATACATATTTACACCCCCGTATATTCGGCTCATAAGACGCACCCCCTACTTTTCCCCAAAATTTGGGGGAACAGAAGTGCGTCTTTTACGCATAATTGATCACCCCTAACTAACAGAAATACTGGCTTTCACAGACCTATTATTTTTTCTTTAGGAAGCCTTCCTACTCGGCACTCGTTATCTGTATAAAAGACACCTGTCCGAACACTCAATCAATCACACTTCAACCTGTCCACCATGGCCAAGACCAAAGATCTGTCTAAGGACAAGCAGGGACAAAATTGTAGACCTGCACATGCTTGGGATGGGCTACAGGACAATAAGCAAGCAGCTTAGTGAGAAGGCAACAACTGTTGGTGCAATTATTAGAAAATGGAAGCAACACAAGATGACTGTAAGGGGTGCTTTACACGCTGCGACATCGCTAACGATATATCGTCGGGGTCACGGTGTTTGTGACGCACATCCGGCGTCGTTAGCGACATCGCAGCGTGTGACAGGCTGGAGCGACCTAAAACGATTGCAAAAAAGACCAAAATCGTTTGTCTTTGAGAGGTCGTTTAATTACAAAAAATCTTTGTCAGGTAAGTAGCGATGTTGTTCCTGCGGCATCACACATCGCTATGTGTGACACCGCAGGAGCGACGAACTTCTCCTTACCTCCGTCCACCGGCAATGAGGAAGGAAGGAGGTGGGCGGGATGTTCAGCCCGGTCATCTCCGCCCCTCCTCTGCTATTGGGCGGCCGCTTAGTGACGTCGCTATGACGCCAAATGAACCGCCCCCTTAGAAAGGAGGCGGGTCACCGGTCACAGCGACGTCGCTAGGCAGGTAAGTGCGTGTGACGGGTGTAAGCCAGGTTGTGCGACACGGGCATCGATTTGCCCGTGACGCACAACCGACGGGGGCGGGTACGCTCGCTAGCGATATCGATACCGATATCACAGCGTGTAAAGCACCCCTAAGTCTTACCCAGTCTCTGGCTTCATGCAAGATCTTGCCTTGTGCGGTAAGGATGATTCTGAGAGAGGTCAAGAATCAGCCCATAACTACGAGAGGACCTGGTCAATGACCTGAAGAAAGCTGAGACCACAGTCTCAAAGATTACCATGAGTACAACTCCAAAACCACCATCCGAACCATAAAGCATAGGGGTGGAAATATCGTACTTTGGGGGTGCTTTTAAGGAAGACTGCACTCTATTGAAGGGAGGATGGATTGGGTCATGTATCACAAGATTTTGGCCAACAACCTCCTTCCCTCATTAAGAGTATTGAAGATGGGTCATGGCTGGGCCTTCCAGCATGACAATGACCTGAAACACATAGCCAGGTCAACTAAGGAGTGGATCCATAAGAAGCATTTCAAGGTCCTGGAGTGGCCTAGCCAGTCTCCAGAACTGAACCCAATAGAAAACCTTTGGAGGGATCTGAAACTCAATGTTGCCCAATGACATCACCGAAACCTAAAAGATCTATAGAAGATCTGTATGGAGGAATAGCCCAAAATCCCTGCTGCAGTGTGTGCAAACTTGGTAAAGAACTAAAGGAAACGTCTGACCTCTGTAATTGCAAACCTAGGTTTTTGTATCAAATATTAAGTTCTGATTTTGTATTGTATTAAATACTTATTTCATACCATAAAATGCAAATTAATTATTTAAAAATCATACAATGTGCTTTTCTCGATTTTCTTTATTATTATGTCTGTCAGAGTTGAAGTGTACCTACGATAAAAATTACAGACTTCTCCATTCTTTGTAAGTAAGAAAACTTGCAAAATCAGCAGTGTATCAAATACTTATTTTCCCCACTGTACATATTTATTGGTACCTGTTTCATTGAAAATTAGACAGTTTTTTCCAGTATTTTTTTTGCTCTGAAAGATGTGGGTAGGGCTTATTTTGAGAGAATGTCTTATATTTTCCCATGAATAACAATCCATATTTATTTTTTTAACAAAAAAAAAATATCAACATTTATTCAAAAATAATAATAATCGTGTTATTTTGGAACATCAACATTTTGTGTTAATCCTATTACTCGTGCAGCTTTCCTTTGGGGATGTCTGCTTTTTTGATGAAGAGTTCTGCTGTAATCTTTAACTTTTTTAAGCTGCTTACATACTTTCTTATGGAACTGCAACTAGGGTTTATTTTTGGAGTAGGGCTTATATTTTAAGCAAACTCAAAAAAGACCCCAAAAGCCTTCTAGGTCTTATTTTCAGGGTAGGTAGATTTTTTTATTTTTTTTTTTTAAATATTTTTACAATTTTGTATTCACTTTTTTATCTAGTCCCTATATTGGACATTATGTTTTATTAGTGTGATCTCTGGAGAAGGTATTGCAATACATACAAAAACATTGCAAAACATATCACTTCTCCCCTATGCCTCAAAACTACTGGAACAGCATGGCCATCTTGACTGTCCTCCCACCTCTCCTCCTGCTCCCTCTTTGACCGGTTGAGTTGAGTTGAGATTTACACGTTCTAATCATAGCATTTCTGTATGCAAGGTGTCGATTCGTATTGAATTGACGATTCCCTACAATTTTTCAATTCCCTTTTTTTCTCTCGTTCCGTTTTCGAGATAAAAATGCTAACTCCGTTATTTTCCACTAGGTGGCGCTATAGGTTGTTTCATTGCATAGCGCATGGCTACTTTACTATACCTAGACACCACTTCTATGCCTATAGGTGCTGCCGTTCTCAAGTTAATGGCGGTGGACAGGATATGGGTGGACACACTGTATACCTGATACATCCCATGCTGGTTTAGCATCATTGGCCGGATCATTTTGCCACTGCCTCTTTATTTACCATGCTGTGTACAGACGTGACCCTGCCGCCGGTGGCACAAGACCGTGGTGACCAGTGTGCCTTCTCCACACCGGTGAGGAGTGACGGAGCGTTGTCACTGGAGTGATGTGATAAATGTATTACTGCTAACCAGCTCTGTGTAATAGAAGACCGTCCCCTGCAGGAACTCCGCTGTATCACAGCCAGACATCCCAATAGGACATATGGACATGGGTGAGACAACTCCTCAGTCACAGCTCCTTACATTTTTGGAACTAAATTTTTGAGAAATGTAAATTTTACCCACAATAACGTCCCCACTCCTCAATATTATTCTTGAAAAATGCTGAGTATTAGGGAAAATGTCCCGTCATATTCTTATATCTAACAGGTTAAAGATGAACATCAAGATAGTGGTCGTTGTAGCCCCCTCTCTGGATTTAGTGCAGCATTTTACATGTTTGCACCATAGGCACAGTACATGGCACTTCATTATTTAGTCTGTGCCCACTCCTAACCATGCAGCTATCAATGATTTTTGGGGGAAAAACTGTAATTTTTCCAAAAATAGGGTACATTAATGCCAAGCTGATGCACATGACGTCAGAGGACGCACTTGCCGCAGGGGTGTACAGCTCAGCATAATGGGTCTATATTTTATTATGGGAATGAGGCAAGAACTAGGCTTTACAATGGATGTGGCTTGCCAAGAAAAGGTTAACGTTGCTTGTAATTTTGTGCTTCTTTTAGCCACACAGCAGGCTTTTTTTTTTTTTTTCTTTTTCTGCCGCCGCCTTTTCTTTTGTATTTCTTCCTCAAAAGGTCACTTGCCGAGGCTGAGTCAGAGCCAGACGGACAATGAACCGCATTTCTTCTTCGCAGAAGAGGGGGCTCTGTGAGACATAATCTGCTGACTCATATCATCAAACGTGACACCACGTCAGGGAAGGCCAAATATAACTATTAACTCGTTCAGGTCTTCTTAGTCTCTATATGCTTTTGGGTTTATATTCTTTTGAAAAGAATCTGTCGTGGCAGGCAAGATCCAATAATACGGCAACATAGGCCGGCGGCATACTCCTGGGGTCCCTGTAAAGTATCTAAACCTTAGATCTGTAAGATTTTATCCCACTCCCATTATAATTAATGTCCATTTTGTCATCATATCTTATTTGTTTTATACCTATATCAGTCATTATTACTATGGTGCTCTTGAAACCAAAAGTTTTCATACTATCTAAAAAGAAACAGCTGCTTGTTTTTCTCACTATCTGAGATGAAATCAGAATAAACCTTTCCCGTTTTAAGTCAATCAGGAACCAAAATTATTTATATTAGCCAAATGCTAATATAATGAGAGAGAATATTTTAAGGCACTTCTATTACTTTCTGCAAAGTCAAAAGTTTACATACATTTTATTAGTATCTGGTACCAATGCCCATAAACTGTATCTGTTGGGTCAAACATTTTGGATATCCTTCCACAAGCTTCTCACAATAGTTTGTAGGAATTTGGGCCCATTCCTCCTGACAGAACTGATGTAACTGAGCCATGTTTGTAGGTCGCCTTGCTCGCACCTGCCTTTTCAGCTTTGCCCATAAATTTTCTATAGGATTGAGACCAGGGGTTTGTGATGGCCACTCCAAAACATTGCCTTTGTTATCCTAAATCCACTTTGTAACCAGTTTAGCAGTTTGTCTATTTGGAAGACCCATTTCCACCCAAGTTTTAAAGGAACTCTGTCACCAGCTTTTTGCCACGTATGGAAGATGACATTAGCACAAGTACAGCAGAAAGTTCTAGTGTCTACATATTACATCCAGATGTCCTAAATAAATGTAAAGAAACGAAAAGTCAACTGGGCTAATTTGTGGCCTTCATTTCAGGGGCATTGATAATCCCAGTACGATATGCACAATGACAACGTGGTCTGAGTTCCCAGATCAGCAGTAACAAGTCGACAACAGAGCACGTTGTCAGAATACCTGGTGTGCAGAGACCTTTGCCACCTTCGCAAGTGACATCCCTGATCTCTAAAAGCACTGGGTATTCTAGCAGAGTGATCTCCTACCAGCTTGTTAGTGCTGATCTGACAACAGAACGTGCGCTGTTATTATCCACATCGAGCAGGGACTAGCCCAGCCCCTGAAGAGAGCATCACTGATGTTGCTTTGTTTCAGGGAAGAGGCAGAGGTTGTGACAGTGACTGCAGCCTTTGCCCCTGCTGTGATGATGCTTTGTTTGAGTATCCCAGCATGCACTGAGTTTATGAAATGGAGCTTCATCAAAAGTCAAGTGAAAAAAAGAAATGCAGCAAGATAGTGTACTTAAGGAACAGAGGGGGATTTTTAATTCAAGTACATTTGAAAATAGTTTAGACTTTCAAAAACTGTATGTTGTCATATCCTCCTTCTAAATTCATCTCTGATCTATAGTTACCTTATTGCTTAAATATCTAATAACAGATCATTATATCTTTCTGCGTGGGAAAAGAAACTGAAAAAATCCTTTGATGACCAACAATGGGATAAATGTTTCCAGTTGGCCCATAAGGGTTCAGTTTCAACCAAAACCCAAGAAACCTCCTTCAAGATGATTTCTAGATCATATTGTGTACCAGTGTTAAAGCACGGATAAGCTCCCTGCAGTGTCAGACAGATGCTGGAGATGTGGGGCAGGGAAGGGCATGATGACACATATGGTGTACCAGTGTTAAAGCACGGATAAGCTTCCCTGCAGTGTCAGACAGATGCTGGAGATGTGGGGCAGGGAAGGGCATGATGACACATATGGTGTACCAGTGTTAAAGCACGGATAAGCTTCCCTGCAGTGTCAGACAGATGCTGGAGATGTGGGGCAGGGGAGGGCACGATGACACATATGGTGTACCAGTGTTAAAGCACGGATAAGCTCCCTGCAGTGTCAGACAGATGCTGGCGATGTGGGGCAGGGGAGGGCACGATGAAACATATGGTGGAGTTGCCCTTTCCAGAATTTTTCATTTAATCAGTTGCGGTAGTCATACTTATCTAAACCATAGCTGTTTTTTTCCGTTCCCAATTCTCCTGAGACGATTTTGCCTTTTTTGCTCCTTTCTAGCCTCAACAGATATACAAGGTCCCTAATAAGCTATCTCCTATAGGCAGGTAAAAATGTTATTCCTCATTACTGGAAAAGTAATTCTTCCCCCACCATGGAAGAGTGGTTCTCCGAAGTTTCCCTCCTAAATGTGATGGAACATTTATTTGCCCTGTAGATACTGTGTGAGATTTGATTGAGTCCAAGGAATCGGATGCATGTAGTCTCACACCATTTGAAGTGCTTTCTTCTCCGGGATGTGTTCCTTTTCTGACTGTCTTGCTTCTTGTTGGTCCGTGATGAATGGGCCCCTATGTGTCTCGGCTGACTACGTGCCTGATGCCTTTCAATGTCAAATCTCTCCCCATGTACACACATTAACCTGTCAGTCAATTGGAGTGGTGCAAGGAGATGCCATCCGGGGCCCCACCCTGGGCTAGTCAGCAGAGACACAGAGCCCTCGGAACAGCTTTTCAAAGTGAGGTTACTCTGACAGTGTTTCTGAACAAAACCTACACAATGGCAATCTGCCCGGGGTTCAGGCAGTATGAATGCGATGATCTATTCTCTTTAGCAAAAATGCCACCCATCAGTATATTAAATTGACTAATATACTTTAATTCCCAACACAGTATCATGCTCAACAGCGTTCTGTGAGTGAAAGGAGCGGACTTTTTTTAATACAAGTCAATGACAAAAAAAATCAGTCGCTGGATCCGTTTTTTTTTCAAAATTCGACGGATTGTGACTGGCGGCAAAAAAATGATGTGGGATAGGGGCCCAACAGTCATTAATGACAGCGAGGGCATGACTACTCCCATCTTTTATTGGCTACAGTTGATGATGGAGGGCATATGGAATTGATAAAAGGCCCCTTTTCTGGCATTCCACCACCATTTTTCTGTTGTAGCCCTGATTTATGCCGATATGTGGGTGAAGCATATTTGGGGGAGTGTTCGTACTTAACATTTTAGCCATCAATGAGCGGGCAGTCTGAAATTCATAATGAATAGCGAAGGAGATGGCACAACTGCTTTCAGTCTTGGCGCATGTTGAGTGATATGAATAAGGCTGTCCAAACCTTGGGAATTTAAAATGTACTTTTGAGAGATCGGGATGGTGATAACATATAATTTTTGGGGGCATAATCAATGAAAGTTGTATTTTGATCGATAGGGAGAAGTTATTAGTTAATCTGTTGTCCACCAAAAGTCAGTTTGTCAATGTATAGACTGAGGAGGAACATACTCCCAGCTTGACGAGATATGATCTACTTAGATGATTGTGTACAGTGGCAATAAAAATGTACAATTGACATCCTTCAGGTGGAGTCATACTGCTCAGCAAAATCTCTAGTGATGAGCGAGCTTTATCTCATCATGATGGTATAGTTTTTATGCTTCTGTTCGAAACATTGGCCTAGATTCATCATTGTCTTTGTGGTCTAGTTTTGTGTGTTTACACTTTGTTTTCTTTGCACCTAATTCATTATTTTATTTGTGTCTTTTTATAGTATTTTGTATGTGCTCACCTGTTTTTTTTCTACTTTCCGCTTTGTGTGTAGAGTTTAGCGTCATATTTTCACATGATTCATCCATTTGATGTAACTTTTTTTTTTAAAACAAACTTTTATTGGTTTCAAATCAACATATACAAACAATGTGAGAAGTACACTTCTTGTCATGTAAACAATCACTTACAATTCTTCAACGGTTGTGTACCAATTAAAGGGAACCTGTCACCAGATTTGGTGACTCTAAGCTGCGGCCACCACCACTGGGCTCTTATATACCGCATTCTAACATACTGTATATAAGAGCCCAGGTCGCTGTATAGAACGTAAAAATGACTTTATAATACTTACATAAAAGGTCGGTACGGTGCATATGGGGTCAGATGGGCATCTCCATTCTTCGGGTGCGGCGCTTCCTCTTTCGGCCATCTTTGTCCTCCTTCTTCTGAAGCCTGTGTGCATGACGCTTCCTACGTCATACATACAGGCGGGCATTGAGGTCCTGCCCAGAGCAGGGCAGATCATTGTAGTGCGCATGCGCGGGACCTCAATGCCCGCCTGTGTGCATGACGTAGGACACGTCATGCATCCAGGCTTCAAAAGAATGAGAACAAAGATGGCCAAAAGAGGAGGCGCCGCACCCGGAGAACGGAGACACCCATCTTACACAACTACACCATACCGACATTTTATTTAGGTATTATAGACATTTTTAAGTGCTACACAGTGGCCTGGGCTCTTATATACAGTATTCCAGAATGCTGTATATAAGAGCTCACTGGTAGCTGCAGCTTTTAGTCACCAAATCTGCTGACCGGTTCCCTTTAACACTCCTTAGAAACCTAACACTAATTTAAAGGTAATGGAAGTGAAGCATAATCAAAAGAAGAAGAGAGCGGGAGAAGAGAAGGGGGAAAGAGAGAGAAGGACGTACCAAATGATTGGATCAGATCACACATTGCGATTCAGGGATTACATAGTTACATAGTTACTTAGGTTGAAAAAAGACCTAGGTCCATCTAGTTCAACCTTCCTCCACCAATTCTACATTTAGTCACTAAGTCATTCATCCCTTTCACCATACTAGAACATGACACAATACAGGGATATTCGCATCCACCCGAGGCTCGACCCCGGCTATCACTATTTACACCAGGGGTGGGGAACCTTTTTACTGCCGGGGGCCATTTGGAATTTTCTACCAACCTTCGGGGGCCGCACAAAATATTATCAACTTGAAAAGAACCAGGCTATATTTGGTCAAACAATTAATTAACTCACCCCTAATGTGGTGGCCGGAGCGGCTGTGATGTTTGGTGATATTGATCATTTTGTTTCTCACAACTGCTTTTCCAGGTTTGTCTTTGTCTGCAGAGGCTGGGGGCATATACATCACAGGAGACACTGAGGCATATACATCACAGGAGATACTGAGGCATATACATCACAGGCGTGGCTGCGTCATATACATCCCAGAAAAGGCTGGGGCATATACATCACAGGAGAGGTTGGGGCGTATACATCACAGGAGGAGCGTATAGATCACAGGAGGGGTGTATACATCACAGGAGATGCTGAGCATGGACAGCACTAGTGGCGGGCACAGACAGCACTAGGTGGCAGCACGAACAGCACTAGGCGGCACAACGGACAGCACAACGGACAGCACGAGGCGGCACAACGGACAGCACGAGGCGGCACAACGGACAGCACGAGGCGGCACAACGGACAGCACGAGGCGGCACAACGGACAGCACGAGGCGGCACAACGGACAGCACGAGGCGGCACAACGGACAGCACGAGGCGGCACAACGGACAACACGAAGTGGCACAACGGACAGCACTAGGTGGCACAACGGACAGCACTAGGTGGCAGCACAGAGAGCACTAGCTGGCAGCACAGAGAGCACCAGTTGGCAGCACAGAGGGCGCTAGATGTCAGCAAAGAGCGCTAGTTGGCAGCACAGAGAGCACTAGGTGGCAGCACAGAGAGCACTAGGTGGCAGCACGGAGAGCACTAGGTGGCAGCACGGAGAGCACTAGCTGGCACAACGGACAGCACTAGTTGGCAGCACAGAGAGCACCAGCTGGCAGCACAGAGATCACCAGTTGGCAGCACGCACAGAGGGCGCTAGTTGGCAACACAGACAGAGCTAGTTGGCAGCACAGACAGCGCTAGTTGGCAGCACAGACAGCGCTAGCTGGCAGCACAGAGAGCACACTAGGTGGCAGCACGGAGAGAACTAGGTGGCAGCACGGAAAGCACTAGGTGGCAGCACAAAGAGCACTAGGTGGCAGCACAAAGAGCACTAGGTTGCAGCACAAAGAGCACTAGGTGGCAGCACAAAGAGCACTGACAGTGACAGCATTAGAAGGCAGCACGGAGAGCATTAGGTGACAGCACTTGGAGGCAGCAGGGAGAGGCACTATGTGGCAGCACTGACAGCACTAGGAGGCTGCACAGATTACACAGCATTGAGGGGTTACACACAGTACTAGGGGGTACACAGCATTGAGGGGTTACACACAGTACTAGGGGGTACACAGCACTTGGGGCTACACACAGTAGTAGGGGGGGTACAGAGCACTGGATGAGGGGCAGCGATGGGTTGTATACTCACAATACTAGGGGAGGGGGAGTCACACAGCACAGGTCCGGGAGGCATGTACAGCAGGGAGGCATCTGCTGCACCTCTTCTGCTATGACTGGAGCACAGCGCGCTGCTTACCCCGCCCACAAGGTAAACTCTCAGCACTCGAGCACAGTCCCGGGTTCAGTCTAGAATGTACGGGCTGTAGTCAGGTCCCGAAAAGAGCACGTACATTCTAGTACGGGCTGCAATCAGGATCTGGAAAAAGCCTGTACATTCTAGCATCTACCCAGAACGCACTGGGATTTTAAGGGGCCGCTCAAGCACTGGGGTAGCCTGGAATGTGCCCGGGGGCCGCATTAAATGTCATCGCGGGCCGCATACGGCCCCCGGGCCGGAGGTTCCCCACCCCTGATTTACACCATTAAACCCCTCTACAGATATTCTCGCTAACACGTATAATTGGAAAACTGAATCCATTTGAATTTGGCGTAACTTTTCTCCAGTCCCCCTGGTGTATCTTTCAATCCTCCAATATTTTGGTTCTTGTTTGTGACTTTTGGAGACAAAAGAACACCGTTCAAAACAGGAAAAAAGTACATTTTCACTTTGTGCCAAATTCATGAACCTCGTGCACCACGTCGATGGACTTGGCACCAAAAATGGCAACCAATGGCATGACAAAAGGGAAAGTGACTTAGAAAAAATGCAAATGATGAATGGAGAGATTTTTTTTTTCCTCTATACCGCTAATCATATCTGTGTCTTCATAACCCTGCCCGAAAATAATCTGCAAAGTTATTATTTGTTTACAAAAACATAACCATAAATTGAAGTTGTTCTCCACCATAGTATTCCATTAGAATCCTTATTATGAGCAGCTTAGTCTTCCTGTTATCTGAATGGTTCATTATCCGCCAAGAAGTGACCTAATAACACTGCATTAGAATGACTTACAGAAATGTGAAGTCATCATCCCTGAGTAAAGAAGATAGGGAGAAAATCTATTCACTCTGGAAGATTGTAATAAAGTAGAGCTTGCGGATGCTGCTGGCTGTCCGGCAATGAGGCAGCGTGGCTACAGGGCCAGATGAGATCTCCAGAGAATGTCTTTCTGCTATCGGACTTGGAAAGAGTCTTGGCAGTCCCCGGCTTGGGTGCTGCAGTGATGCATGTGTCTGTGCCTCGCTCACATGCCTCACACTTCAACATGGGTGATGCCGAACTAACATCAGCCACGTTCCTTCCATTGTAGGTGGAGACATCTGTAGGAAAGAGTTATTGAAATTTTAGGAAATTGTGGTGCCCTTCATTTTTGGGCTTTACTCCAAATTTTATACTGTGTGAATTGATGCCTACTCTTAAAGACTAGATTCTATGAATTTAGGACATTGCTGAATGTTTGGTAGTTAGGGATCTGATGGTTCCTGTTCAGAATATACTCTTTCTGTCATTATATAAATATATGATTTACGCCAAAGCACAAAAATGAGTCAGCTCCTAACGTATTTACCTTTTCTTGCCCTCGTTTGTATTGAAAGTCATTTAGGATAATGAATTTCTTTATTTGTTTTAAGCAGTATTAATGCAGAATAAGTGGAATATTGTCTGATGATTTTAATGATATAGTATAAGTTGCATTGTTATTCTGTATATGTGCAATGTAAATCTTACAGGATCTGTTTTATTTTCAGCTTGAGTGACAGTTTCTTCATGGTGAAGGGAGCTGCCCTCTTCCTACAGCAAGGAAATAGCTTCCAAGGACAAAGGAGTCTTCTGCACTTGCACAAGAATGCTGGTACGGGGTGGCCGTAAGGTCAGCAGCTTTCTGAGGGATACGGGATAGAGGTTGGCTTTGCTACTAATTGTGTTACTTGGATCCCCCGGGGCAGATCACAGGCATGCTTGTCAGTGTGACAGATGTTCAAGGGCCTAACCCTCTGCAATATCCCATATAGTGCTAACTGTCCTCATGGGAAGATGATGTCACTATGGTCTGAACTGTAACTAATGCATGGGAGGTCAAGATCAAAAATGTCTTCTCTGTACTAGCAATGGATATTAATATAGCAATTTGCATTTTCCCTGGCCAATATCCATTAAAAACCAACTAAAGAATGGGATATTCGATCAGGAGTAATTTTTATTATTATTTCCTCTAAAGGATATCTGCCCGTAAACACAGAGCTCAGACTACACTCTTAAAGAGGTCGTCATGCCAGATAAAAAATATTTAAATTCTGATACCTGACCCTATTTTTCGATTTTTAGTTTTAGTCCACTCCACTTCCGGATTAGGTCCGATAAAGACAGAAAACTTCCCTATGTTTCAATGTGGGACATGTGGAAGGGTTCAATGACTGGTATAGTTTAATAGCTAAGCAAGCTCATTTTTTCAGTCCCTACATTTAACCAACCTATTAATTAGCTAAATGTCCCATTTAAACATTATGTAGTCTCTTGTCTTATTAATGGAGGACTTGGGCATGTACAGTATGTCACAAAAGTCGGGGGCTTAAAGGGTTATTTCCAACTCCAAGATCCTATCCCAATATGTAGTAGGTGTAATAATATTAGCAAATACCTCCAATTATACATGTTATATAGTTCTCCTTATTCACTATGTTGCTTACCTCATGTTCAGGTCATTGCAGGACCTTAGGTATCCATGGTTACAACCACTCATATAGACACAGTTAGTTAAAAAGTTGCTGTAACCATAGATACCTAAGGTCCTGCAATGTCCTTCACATGAGGTAAGTGATATAGTGAGTCAGGAGAACTATACTACATTTCTAATTTGAGGTATTTGATAATATTATTACAACTACTACATATTGGGATAGAAACTTTGAGATGGGAATACCCCTTTAAGTTTATAGTTATCTAAAACAGATAACCATCTAAATTAGAGTTAGCTTGGCCTGTCCATGCGCATACTAAGATTTGGAAATAAAATACTGATCTCTTCGGTCCGAACCCTAGCAATACCAAGAACAGGGCTACAGGGATCGAGTTTGCACACATTATTATTATTATTATTATTATTATTTATTATTATAGCGCTATTTATTCCATGGCGCTTTACAGTGAAAGAGGGTATACATACAACAATCATTAACAGTACAAAACAGACTGGTATAGGAGGACCCTGCTCACGAGGGCTCACAGTCTACAGGGAATGGGTGATGGTACAATAGGTAAGGACAGAGCTGGTTGCGCAGTGGTGAACTGGACTGAGGGTTATTGTAGGTTGTAGGCCAGTTGGAAGAGATGGGTCCTGAGGTTCCTCTTGAAGCTTTCCACAGTAGGGGAGAGTCTGATCTGCTGAGGTAGAGCGTTCCAGAGTATGGGGGAGGCACGGGAGAAATCTTGTACGCGATTTTGGGAAGAGGAGATAAGAGAGGGGCAGAGAAGGAGATCTTGTGAGGATCTGACGTTGCGTGCGGGTAGGTACATCTGCTCCATTCATTCTCTATGCGACTGATGAAGATGTTGCCCATTTTCCCACATTTGATGGGATGTAGACGAGGCATATATAAATGATATTTAAAAAAAAAAATCACTGTAAGGTAATTGACCAGAGATCACTGGAACGATTAGATCAGATTTAAAAAGAGAATATAAATGTCGCTGCCAAAGAGCTCAAATGTCTAATGATCGAAAAGGCCAAGAATCCTTCAGAAGTGTGTTCTGTATTGTCAGGAAAAGAGAATCCAGTGAATTTATGACACATTGTGTTAGGCCATGTGTATATAAATATACAGTACCAGAGAAAAGTGTGAGACAAACCAGAATATGTGTTAAACCTTAGATTCTTCAAAGTACCCTGTTTCACTTGGATGACAGCTTTCCACACCCGTGGCATTCTCTCAAGCAGCTTCATCATGTAGTTACTTGTGCTTACTAACAGTCTACAGGCATTAACAGAGGTGCTGAGAACATATTAATAATATTTATTCATTTATATAATGCTATTAATTCCACAACGCTTTACATACATTGGCAACACTGTCACCATTGGGGCTCACAAACTAAGGTCCCTATTTGTATGTTTTTGGAGTGTGGGAGGAAACCGGAGAACCCGGAGGAAACCCACGCAAACACGGGGAGAACATACAAACTCCTTGCAGATGTTGTCCTTGGTGGGATTTGAATCCAGGACCCCAGCGCTGGAAGACTGCAGTGCTAACCACTGAGCCACCGTGCCGCCCATATATTGGCTGTTTTGCCTTCACTCTGCTGTCCTCTCATCCCAAATCAACTCGTTTGGATTGAGGTCGGGTAATTGGGGAGGCCATGTCATCTGACGCCTCTCTCCAGCCCTCTTCTTTTCAGTTACATGGCCTTTATATAGCCCACAGATGTTTTCTGTGTCGTTGTTTTGTGGCAATGCAAATTATGGTCCCACTTAGTGCAAACCAAATGCCATGGCATGTCATTTCACAATGTTGTTGTAGCCATTCTGGGTAAGGCTATGTTCACACAGTGCATTTTTTCTAACACAAAGATGCAGCCTTTGTGGCCCCAAAAAACGCAATCGCGGCAAAAACGTATAAAATAAGCATGCGTTTTTGTCACATTTTTGCCACATTTTTACCGCATTTTCCCCAATGCGTTTAAGTCAAATCTATTGACTGGAAGTGCTCAAAAACGCTGGAAAAAAAAGCAAAAAGACTTGACATGCTGCATCTTGGGTGCATCTTCAAAAACGCAGCCCAAGATGCAGACAAAAAAATATGCACCGTGTGGACAGCAAAATAGAAATCTCATAGACTTTGCTGGGGGAAGGAAATGCATGCATTTAGGAGCATCTTTGTGACCTCAAAAACGTAATAAAAGATGCAGTGTGTGAACATAGCCTAAGTGTGGCTTGATTTTGGAATAAATCACCAACAAAGCACCATCACCCCTCACTCTCCATGCTTTTTGGTGAGCACTACACTTGTGAATATCATCTAACTTTTTCTGCATATCACATACAGTTAGGTCCAGAAATATTTGGACAGTGACACAATTTTCGCGAGTTGGGCTCTGCATGCCACCACATTGGATTTGAAATGAAACCTCTACAACAGAATTCAAGTGCAGATTGTAACGTTTAATTTGAAGGTTTGAACAAAAATATCGGATAGAAATTGTAGGAATTGTACACATTTCTTTACAAACACTCCACATTTTAGGAGGTCAAAAGTAATTGGACAAATAAACCAATCCCAAACAAAATATTTTTATTTTCAATATTTTGTTGCGAATCCTTTGGAGGCAATCACTGCCTTAAGTCTGGAACCCATGGACATCACCAAACGCTGGGTTTCCTCCTTCTTAATGCTTTGCCAGGCCTTTACAGCCGCAGCCTTCAGGTCTTGCTTGTTTGTGGGTCTTTCCGTCTTAAGTCTGGTTTTGAGCAAGTGAAATGCATGCTCAATTGGGTTAAGATCTGGTGATTGACTTGGCCATTGCAGAATGTTCCACTTTTTTGCACTCATGAACTCCTGGGTAGCTTTGGCTGTATGCTTGGGGTCATTGTCCATCTGTACTATGAAGCGCCGTCCGATCAACTTTGCGGCATTTGGCTGAATCTGGGCTGAAAGTATATCCCGGTACACTTCAGAATTCATCCGGCTACTCTTGTCTGCTGTTATGTCATCAATAAACACAAGTGACCCAGTGCCATTGAAAGCAATGCATGCCCATGCCATCACGTTGCCTCCACCATGTTTTACAGAGGATGTGGTGTGCCTTGGATCATGTGCCGTTCCCTTTCTTCTCCAAACTTTTTTCTTCCCATCATTCTGGTACAGGTTGATCTTGGTCTCCTCTGTCCATAGAATACTTTTCCAGAACTGAGCTGGCTTCATGAGATGTTTTTCAGCAAATTTAACTCTGGCCTGTCTATTTTTGGAATTGATGAATGGTTTGCATCTAGATGTGAACCCTTTGTATTTACTTTCATGGAGTCTTCTCTTTACTGTTGACTTAGAGACAGATACACCTACTTCACTGAGAGTGTTCTGGACTTCAGTTGATGTTGTGAACGGGTTCTTCTTCACCAAAGAAAGTATGCGGCGATCATCCACCACTGTTGTCATCCGTGGATGCCCAGGCCTTTTTGAGTTCCCAAGCTCACCAGTCAATTCCTTTTTTCTCAGAATGTACCCGACTGTTGATTTTGCTACTCCAAGCATGTCTGCCATCTCTCTGATGGATTTTTTCTTTTTTTTTCAGCCTCAGGATGTTCTGCTTCACCTCAATTGAGAGTTCCTTAGACCGCATGTTGTCTGGTCACAGCAACAGCTTCCAAATGCAAAACCACACACCTGTAATCAACCCCAGACCTTTTAACTACTTCATTGATTACAGGTTAACGAGGGAGACGCCTTCAGAGTTAATTGCAGCCCTTAGAGGCCCTTGTCCAATTACTTTTGGTCCCTTGAAAAAGAGGAGGCTATGCATTACAGAGCTATGATTCCTAAACCCTTTCTCCGATTTGGATGTGAAAACTCTCATATTGCAGCTGGGAGTGTGCACTTTCAGCCCATATTATATATATAATTGTATTTCTGAACATGTTTTTGTAAACAGCTAAAATAACAAAACTTGTGTCATTGTCCAAATATTTCTGGCCCTGACTGTATACAGTGCCTTGAAAAAGTATTTATATCCGTGAACAATTCCACATTTTTTCACACCCACGAACTTAAATGTATTTTATTTGTTATTTTATGTGATACACCAACACAAAGTACAAGTATTTGCAAAGTGCAAAGGAAATGATGCATGGTTTTCTAAAGATTTTAACAATATAAATATCAAAATTGTGCCATACATTCTAGTCCCACTGAATCAATACTTTCCAGGACCACCTTTTACTGATATTACTCTTGCAAGCCTTTTGGGGGTAAGTCTGTACTAGGTTTGCACATTTAGAGGATGACATTTTTGCCTATTCTTCTTTGCAAAATAATTGAAGTTCAGTCAGATTTTAATGTCTGAACTGAAAATCTCTCAGTCATCTTATTGGGGTCACATGAGTCAGTTGGGGGAAAGGTCTGTTCAAGACTTGTTTTAGGTTGGGCACTAACATTTCTTTTGCTTTGTGTCTTTCAGATGTATATCTTATGGGTAAGGCCTTGTGCGCACACTGCGTTTTTACCTGCGGTTTTGCTGCAGAAATTTCTTGAGAAATGTTTGTAATCTTTCTGCAGACATTTCCCAGCAAAACCTATGGGAAAAAAAATAGCTGTGCGCACGCTGCGTTTTTTTCTCAAAAACATTCTTTCTGCAGAATTTCTTGAGAAAATTTCTTGAGAAAATGTGCATGTCACTTCTTTTCCGCAGGTACCTGCGGTATTTCACTCCATTCACTGTAATGTAATCGCGAAATACCGCGGGTATACCGCAGGTAGCAAATGATGTGCGGTATACCCTCGGTATAGCCGCAGTTTACCTGCGGTAATGTTCATCACTACCCTGCGTTTTGCATGGAAGTGATGTCATTATCACAGGAAGAGGAAGCGAAGCAAAGAGTAAACACACATATATCAGACACAGACATATAGTAAACACACATCACACTCACACACAGACATGTAGAATACACATAGAAATCAAACGTACATATAAAAAAAAAACGTGGGTTCCACTGTATTTTTACCGTCCAGCCGAGGTAAGCACACAGCGGCAGCCCGGTATTCTCAGGCTGGGGAGGGCGAGGGCCAGGGTTAATGCCCCCCACCTCCCACAGCCGAGAATATCAGCCCGCAGCTGCCCCGGGCAATATCCATTATGCGGCAGTCCCGGAGTGTCCCCGGCTCTTCCAGATTGCCGTGATGCGGTGGCAATCCAGGTAATAAGGAGCTAAATGGCAGCGGAACACTGCCATTTAAGTTCAGACTTAATCATGGCAGCGTCTATGAGACAGCTTTCATGATTAACTCGTAAGTAAAGTGAATAAGCACATACCAAAAAATCCTTTATTTTAAATAAAAGACAAAAAAGCCCCCTCTTTCACCCCTTTAATACACCCCCCAACACACTGCTCTGGCGTAAACCACGCAGGTCCCACGACGCTTGCATCCAGCCGCGACTGACACTGTACAGAATGCAGCCTCGTAACGAGACTACAGAGAGGTAATTACAAGTCATTTCTCACGGCCGGTAATGTGAACACACTACCGACCGTGAGAACTGCAGTGTCCTCACAGGGACTCTATCTATTGACTTATAGAGGACAGATCAATCTATTGATTATCTATCCATCTATCTATCCTTCTATCTATCTATCTATTTTCTATCTATCTATCTATCCATTATCTATCTAGCCATTCATTTATCAATCTATCTATCCATTTATCTATACATTATCTATCTATCTATCCATTTATCTATCTATTTTTTTTCTGTTTTTTTTTCTTTTTCAACATGTTTTATTTATATATTATTGCAGTTACAGCATAAAAAAACCGCAGGGGCCAACCTGCGGAAAAATCGCGGCAAAACCGCATGCGTTTTTCCCGCGGTTTTGGTGCGTTTTTTTTTATCGTAGATGCGGTAATCTTCAACTCCCAGAAGTTTCTCAAGAAATTTTCTTGAGAAAAATCACTTTTCTAGTGCACATTTAGGCTTACAGAGTGTAATTGTGCATTCTGTTTCATCCATGTAGAGACTAAGAGTACAAGCTATAATTGTTCAGTCCGTATCCTGTCCTGACGGTGTGGCCAGACCATTTGGTTTTCTTTCTACCTTTATTTCCTACTTCTTGCAATATCTGAGTCTAGAGAAGACCATACTTGTTCTTTAGCTTGTGAGTAAGCTCAGTCTGTAACTGAATTAACCAGGGTGTCCAGGATGCTTGTCTAAACCCTCCAGATCCAGAGGTCGTAGAAGGATCAATGTTTGACAGACGGTCTCCACTTGGGAGTTTCTCCCAGATGGGTTGCCACCTAAAAAAAGAGTCTTCCAGCATGAGAATCTGCTTTGATCAGGCCATAGTTTCCCTTCTTCAGGCAGGGATGATTGTAGGAGTTCCTTTTTCAGAGTACTCCAGGGGTTTTTATTCAAACGTATTCGTTACCCCAAAAATGACAGCTTGGCTTTGTCGCTTCAAAATGGAATCGCTTCTGTCTCTGATCGCATCCATGGAAACCAGGGAATGCCTTTCATCCATAGATATTCAGGACGCTTATCTGCATGTATCAAACTTTCTGGACCATCAATGTTTTCTCCACTTTGCAGTCAGGCAGGATCACTCTCAATTCAGGGAACTCCCACTCAGGCTGACCACAGCATTTTGGCCCCAAAATTGGCACTGCTACGGTCCAGGGGGATAATTATCTTTCCCTATCTTGACCGTATTCTTGTCAATGCACTATCCTTTGCTCAGAATCTGGAAAGTCTACAGATCATTTTTCAGACCCTGGAGCATTTCGGTTGGGTTGTCAACAGAACAAAGTCTGTTTTGGTCCTAACTGAATGGTTACAATTTTTTGGGTATGGTGTTCGACATTGTTCAGGCATCAGTATTTTTCCAGAGGAGAATAGACCATGTTTTCATTTGTCCATCACGACCTTGAGATGTCCGGGCAAGCATCCCCTTCAGTTCTGAATGAAAGTCTTGGGGAAAATGGTGACCGCTTTCAACGTGGTTCCGTTTACTTATTTTTGGTCAAGATTCTGCAGGAAAAGCTTCTAGTTTCTTGTGACATCAATACAGTCCCTCAATCGGCCAGTCCATCTCACCCTTTGCTGTCGTCAGTTAGTCAAGAGGTGGCTAACATCTCCCCTTTGTAACGCTCTCCATTGTAGATGGTAAAGCTGGGAGCAGAAGTAGACCACTGGGGGACCCGAGGCTTAACCTTTAGTGAGAGGGGCTTGACTAGACTAAGCACCCACTGTGAGGCAGATGCCAGGTATAACTCCTGGGGCAGTGACCCCCGGGACTGTGGCAGCTGACCCCCAGGGCAGTAAGGACATGGGGGCAAACAGGAAGAGTCTCTCTAGAGCAGCTTAGAACCACCAGGAAGTCTGAGGTTGGGGGCATAGTCAGTAGTAAAGTTGGGACCACCAGAGTAGCTGATGCAGATGGCACGGCCGGGCTGGACGGATACTGACATATAGACGGGAGCGCAAGATAGGCAAGGACACTGTACATTGTAACGGGATGTACAGCGGACATGGGGGCGTGACAACTAGCTGGCTAGGGAATTAACCACTAACCAACTAATCACATTGATCAGGCACCTCCCCTAGTGGAAGAGTGCTTTAAGTACCCAATGTCTCTCAGCGAAAGGCTGAGAGGCACTTTCAGGGAATGACGCTCTGGCTCTTTAAGAGAAGGGCAGTGGTGCGCGTGCATGCCCTAGGAGCACTCACGGAGGGCCTGTGCGGTGTGCACAGGTCTCTAGGGAGAGAAGCAGGAAACACCCACGTAGCGTGAGTGAGCATCCCTGCAGGGAGGAGGGCGAGCAATGCAGGGACGCCGGCGCTACACCCTGTTACTTCTGGGCTGCTCCTTTTGCCCCATTGAAAGGCGGGTGGTTACCACAGATGCCAGCCTTTCCAGCTGGGAAATGGTCTTCCTTCATTTGACTGTCCAGGGAGTTTAGAGCAGCCAAGAGAGACTTCTCCTATCAATGTGTTAGAACTCAGAGCAGTTTGTCTAGGCCTTTTACATTGGCAGCACTTAGGGTTGCCGAACAGAATCTAGTCGGATAATGCTACTACAGTGGCCTATAGCAATCACCAAGGAGGCACACAAAGCTCATCAGCCATGATGGAGGTCACAGAAATTTTAGATTGGGGAGAAGACAGGATTCCATTAATGTCAGCGGCTCATATACCAGGGGTGGACAATTGGGAGGCGGACTTTTCAAGTGGCCAGAGGCTTCCCGTGAGGGAGTGGTCTCTTCACGCGGAGGTGTTTGAGCAAATTTGTCAACAGTGGGGCAATCTGGATATCAATCTCTTCGCATTCGACTGAACCACAATGTGCTGAAATTTGTGACATGCAGGGACCTTCAAGCTTTCACAATCAATGCGTTAGTAATTTCTTGGTCCCAGTTCTCTCTGCCTCTATTTCTATCTCATTTCCACCTCTTTGGCTTCTACCTAGACTTCTCAAGAATATCAGAGTAGAAAATAAGCATGTTCCAGTCATTCTCATTGTAGCGCCGGTGTTCCCTGCTCCCCTCGCTTCCCCCCCCCACAGGGAAATGCACTTACTCACCGCTGCGGCTAGCTCTCACCATGCTACCTGGCATCACCGCGCTACCTGGCATCACCGCGCTACCTGGCATCACCGCTCTCCTCCACATGGGTGCTCCCTGGTTCTTAGTCCCTGGGTCTGTGCTCACAGCACAGGTCCTCTGGGAGTGCTTCTATGGCATGCACGTGCACCGCTACCCTTCTCTTAAAGAGTCAGCACACCATTTCCTGGGAGTGCCTCTCAGCCTATCGCTGAGAGGCACTGGGTACTTAAGGCACTCTCCCACTAAGGGAGGTGCCTGATCAAGGCATTCAGTTAGTTAATGGTGCTTTGTCCTAGCCAGCTAGTTGTCAGGTCCCCTTGTCCGCTGTGCTTCTTTTACAGTGTACAGTGCCTTGCCTGTCTCTCGGTCCTGTCGGTACCCTGTGTCTGTCTTCCTTGGCCATGCCACCAGACTCGGCTAACCTGTAGGTTCTTGCTATACTAGAGACTGTGTCCATCCACCCCAGCCGTGCCATCAGCCTCAGCTAATCCGGAGGTCCATGCTATACCAGGGGCTTTGTCCGTCCTCCCCGGCTGTGTCATCAGCCTCAACAACATCGGAGGCCCTCGCCATACTAGAGACTGTGTCTGTCCACCCCGACTGTGCTATGAGCCTCAGCTACCCTGCAGGTCCATGTTATAGTAGAGACTGTGTCCATCCACCCTGGCCGTTCCATTAGCCTTAACTACCCCAGAGGCCCTTGCCATACTAGGGGCTGTGTCCGTCCATCCCGGCTATACTACCAGCCTCAGCTACCCCGGAGGTCCTTGCTACACTAGTGACTGTGTCCACCTGTCCCCATGTCCATCCCTGCCCTAGGCTTCAGCTGCCACAGTCCCAGTCTCAGCCCTGGGAGTGGTACTTGGCATCTGCCTCGCAGTTGGTGCTAAGTCAAGCCCCTCTTATTAAGTGTAAACCCGGGGTCCCCCTGTAGTCCAGTTGGTCCACTCCTGCTCGCCACTTTACCATCTTTTACGGCAAGCGTTACATTAATTTCTCCAGACTGCCCTGGAGAGCTTGGTATTGAAAGGTGGTCAATCTCCTGGCGGATGTCCCATAGGCTCTTTTGATTTTCCCAGACCATCTTTTCCAGGATCCATTTTTCCATCCTAATTTACGAGCACTCATTTTGATGACGGGGCTGTTGAAATTGTGATTTTTATGGGTGTAGGCCTGTATTAATCCATTATTCAGACCATGTCTAGGGCCCGGAAGCCATCTTTATTAAGAGTCTATCATCGCATATGGAGGGCTTATTTTCGTTGGTGTGAGTTTATCAGTAATTTACCAATGTTTTTTTTCTGTGTCTGATCTCCTTCTTGCAGTCCGGATTGAAGGCAGGGCTTGTGCTTAGTTCCCTCAAGGTTCAGATGTTCACCCTGACTATTTTGTTTCAAAAGGACTTGGCTACTAAACCTCGGGTTAAGACTATGCTCCATAAGTGGCACACGTGTGACCACCCTATCAAGCTCACTTGGAGCCTTGGGATCTGAATCTCGTTTTGGAAGTTCTCCACCTTTTGAGCCTATCAGAGAGATTGCTACAGGTTTTTTTTTCTTATGAGGTTGCTTTCCTTATAGTCATCACTTTGATTAGGAGAGTCTCGGAGCTTGCGGCTCTGTCGTGTCACACTCCCTACCTTGTTATGAATCAAGATAAGATAGTGTTGAGGCCAATTCCGTCTTTTCTGCCAATGGTGGTCTCGAGTTTTCACTTAAATGAAGATGTTATTTCGACTGACACCATCTCCTCCTATTGAGAAGACTCTGCACTGTTTACACGTCGTTAGAGCTGTAAAGTACTATTTATCGGCCATGGCCTCATTCAGGCGATTTTTTTGTTTATTATACCAGAGGGCCCTCGTAGGGGCCAGGCTGCTTCTAAAGCAACCATTGCCTGCTGGATCAAGACTGCTATTATCCTAGCCTATGGTGCCAAATCAAGGGCGGCTCCATTTAGGGATACAGCAGTGGAAGCTTCTTGGGTGGTAAATCATCAGGCATCGGCTTTGTAGTTCTGTAAAGCAGCTACTTTGGCATTGGTGCATACATTTACAGATTATGGGCTGGTACGAGCATGGCGTTGGTGATGTCATGCACAGCGCCGACCTCGCCAGCGCCATGCTCGTACCCGCCCATAATCTCACGTCTGCACATTTAGCTTACAAGCGCGAGCTAGGGCAGCTATGTTTTCTGCTCTGGCCACGATATGGCAGAGCGAACTGCGCCTGCGCGAGCAGACCTAACTGCACAAGCGCGAGATTTGAAAATGCGACGATGAGGATGACGGAGGGCGTCATCCCGTCAATCATGCAAGGAGGACGGCGATCAGCGGCAGGAGGTGCATAAAGGAGCAGAAAATGAGCCCGCACATCTGGCCAACCAAGGTAATTAGCATACCTAACGGCCAAATTATTTTTGGGGTCTGGAAGGGGAGTCAGGGCAAAGGTGCACTTTCATAGAATGCAGCCCAGGAGCTGCAGAAGGTGATTCTTTTAGTTTAATAGGGAAAAATCTGGTGACAGGTTCCCTTTAATTATTTTTCCTTCCTTTCTTTCTTTCTCCTCTTACTACTTTCTCACAAAACTGAAAAAGCCTGACTCTGGCAGATGAGGTATAGCCTGCCGGGGAGTAGCCAGTTTTATCTAGATGCAATAATAGTGTCAGCCGCCAGGTGGCAGCTGGCTATCCCATGATTCTATGTCCCCCAATGAAGACCACGATAAACTGATTTGAAGATGAGGACTAAAATCTTCAAGTCTTGCCACAGATACTCAATGGAATTTAGGTCTGGACTTTGCCTAGGCCATTCAAGCACATGAATATGCTTTGTTCTAAACCCTTCCATTGTAGCTCTGGCTGTATGTTTAGGGTCATTGTTCTACTGGTGGTGAACTTATACCCCAGTCTCAAGTCTTTTACAGCCTCTAACAAGTTTTCCTCTAGTATTGCCCTGTATTTAGCTCCATTTTTCTTCCCATGAACTCTAACCAGCTTACCTCTCTCTGCTGGGTAAAAGCATCCCCATAGCATGATACTGCCACCACTATGTTTGATGGTGCTTATACGCTGTTGATTTACTGCCACACTTAGTGTTTTGTCTTTAGCCCAAAAAGTTCTTCTTTGGTCTCATCTACAAACCTGCAAGAGGAACGTCTTATGACTTGATTTCAAAATTAGCTTTCTTTTTGCCACTCTTCTATAAAATCTAGACTTAAGTATACAACTAGTTGATGTCATGTTGAGAGATTGTCCTACTCAGCTGTGGATCTCTGCAGTTTCTCCAGAGTGACCATGGGCTGCATCTCTAATTAGTGCTCTCCTTGTTTGAGATGTCAGTTTAGCTGGACAGACATGCCTTGGTAGGTTTGCAATTGTGCTGTACTACTTTAAATTTTTTGTATCATGGATTGAAAAGTGCTTCTCGACATGTTCACATGACGCACACCACCAGGTCCAGGCGGGTCAGTTAGCACTATGAGTACATAACACATGTCTTCTCAAGGTAGGTGAGAGTCTGATGTGTTGTGGCAGGGCATTCCAGAGTATGGGGGAGGCACGCAAGAAATCTTAGATGCGATGGTGGGAAGAGGAGATGAGAGGGGAGTAGAGAAGGAGATCTTGTGAGGATTGAAGGTTACGTGCAGGTTTAGTATCGGGAGACTAGGTCACAGATCTAGGGAAGAGACAGGTTGTGGATGGCTTTGTAGGGCATGGTTAGGGTTTTAAACTGAAGTTGTTGGGCAATGGGAAGCCAGTGAAGGGATTGGTAGAGAGGAGAGGTCGGGGAGTAGTGGGGGGACAGGTGGATTAGCTGGGTAGCATAGTTTAGAATAGATTGTAGGGGTGCGAGACTGTTAGAAGGGAGGCTGCAGAGCAGGAGGTTGCAATAATCCAGGCGGGAGATAAGGGCATGTACTAAGGTTTTTGCAGCTTCTTGGGAAAAAAATGTACGGATCCAGGAAATATTTTTGAGTTGGAGGTAGCAGGAGGTGGAGAGTGCTTGGATATGTGGCTTGAAAGAGAGAGCAGAGTCTAGAGTTACTCCCAGACAGCGAGCATGTGGGACTGGGGAAAGTGAGCAGCCATTGACATTGATGGATGTGTGGGGGGGTTGAGTGAGGAGGAGGAAAGATAATGAATTCTGTTTTGTCCATGTTCAGTTTTAGGAATCGAGCAGAGAAAAAGGATGAAATAGCAGACAGATATTGTGGGATTCTGGTTAGTAAGGAGTTAATGTCAGGTCCAGAGAGGTAGAACTGCGTATCATCAGCGTAGAGATCTTATTGAAAGCCGTGGGACTCTAGTTGTCCCAGGCCGAATGTTTAGATGGAGAACAGCAGGGCTCCTAGAACTGAACCTTGGGGGACCCCGACAGATAGGGGGTGAGATGAGGAGGTGGTGTGAGAGTGGGAGACGCTGAAAGTTCGGTCGGTTAAGTATGAGGAGATCCAGGATAGGGCCAAGTCTGTGATGCCCAAAGATGAGAGAATTTGTAGTAGAAGGGAGTGGTCTAATGTTTCAAAGGCAGAGGACAGGTCCAGGAGGAGGAGGACAGAGTAGTATCGCTTGGCTTTGGCGGTTAGTAAGTCATTAGTGACTTTAGTTAGAGTTGTTTCAGTGGAATGATGTGGTCGGAAGCCAGATTGTAGACAGTCAAAGAGGGAGCAGGAAGAAAGGTACGAGGACAATTCAAGATGGACATGCTGTTCCAGTAGTTTTGAGGCATAGGGCAGAAGTGATATGGGACGATAGTTTGACACAGAGGAAGGGTCAAGAAAGGGCTTTTTGAGGATGGGTGTAATGGAGGCATGTTTAAAGCATGAAGGGAAAACACCAGTTGTTAGTGATAGGTTGAAGAGATGTGTTAGGGTCGGGAAAAAGACTGTGGTGAGATTGAGGATGAGGAGGGATTGGAGTGGATCAAGCGGACAGGTGGTGGGATGTGATCTTGAGAGTAGAGTGGAAAGATGATCTTCGGTCATGATGGAGAAGCTGGATTTGGGGAAGAAGGCTAATAAATAAAATATGTTTTAAGTTTGTGGATGTAACGTGAAAAAATGTGGAAATTTCATGGGGTATAAATACTTTTTCAAGACACCGTAATACCAAAAATTTAATTTTTTTTACTCATTACAGATTTCCACTGATCTAATCCAGTCCTTGTGTTTCTTGGAAACAAAGTAGTCTTGTCTTCATCTTATTTGAGGTCTTCAGAAGTGGCATATTTGTAAAAATTCACTATAAATGCTTATGTGCAGTATTTTATGGACAGTTGTTAAGATGTGTTGCATTTATCAGAGCTGTTATCTGAAGTTCTGTCAATTAGCTGTTTCTGATTCAGGTAACTTTGCTGAACTTATCCTCTGTAGCAGAGCAAATTCTTGGTATTCATTTCCTGGGGCAGTCCTTATGAGAGCCCATTTCATGATAGCAATTGATAGTTTTCAGGAATTCATTTGAGCATACCTTCAAGCTTCTGGCAATTTTCCAGAATGAATGACATTTGCATCTTAAAGATGAATGCTTAGGGGGTGGAAAGCTGTCATTATAGTACAAGTGGGGTATTTTGAGGAACTTCTAATGTAACATTTTTTTAGTTCTTGTCTCCATATGTGCCTGTTCTTGGTTTTGCTGCTTTCGGTCAGAATCTACAATGTGCACATTCCAATCAGAAGAAGGAAGATCACTGCATGAACAAATTAGTATTTGATTAGTATTGGACATGCAGAGATTATGTGTGATGATTGCTTTTTTTCCCTAGGTGATCTGCCTCAGCACCTTCAGGTTATGATCAATCTTCTTCGGTCTGAAGATCGCATCAAACTGGTAAGTCATTGCTTCAAAATGAGTTTGAGCCTCCATTAATGTGATCATTCTGGTCAATGGTATAGTTAAAGGGAGTCTGTTACCCCTAAATTCAAATTAAGCCATTTACAAATGCATATAGGTCAGCCGCAGCTATCACTTCCTCTTGATTTCCTATACATCTGAGGGTGGTGACAGTGAAGCCGGCGGGGATTAGGTGCGAGGCTCTCTTGACGTAAGAACCTCACGTGAGCAGCAGGTATCTTTTTTGTCAGTGCATCTTGAGTGCATCTAAAATGCACCAAAAATACGCCGCGGCAAAAATGCAATGAGTTTTGACTGCGTTTTTGACTAGTTTTTACCACGTTTTGTCCAATGCGTTTTTAAAGTCACATCTATTGATTGGAGGGCTCAAAAACGCGGTAAAAACGCAAAAAAGAATTGACATGCTGCATCTTGGCTGCATCTTCAAAAACGCAGCCAGGATGCAGTCAACAAAAGGTGCCCAGTGTGGACAGCAAAATCGAAATCTCATAGACGTTGCTGGGAGAAGGAAATGCATGCTTTTTGGTGCATCTTTGTGATGTCAAAAACACAGCAAAAGGTGCCCTGTATGAACTTAGCCAAAATGACATAAAATGCATTTTATCATATACTTTACTTACATTGTAGTCATCGTGAACCCTACAAGTGGTCATTGAAGGCATTGAACCCTATGCACATTCCTGTTCAAATTTTATATATGCTCAGAATCTGGGCCCATAACAATCCTGCGTTCAGTGTTTCTTAGAAATACACAATTCATCAAGCACCGAATCTCAGGTCAGAAATGTGAGAGAAAAAATATATCGCCAAGTAAATTAATGTTTCTTCCACAATGTATGTTGTGAATTCTACTCCCATAAATCAATCTTAAACCATAGAAAAAATTTGAGTAGCAAATCCACTAAAATATACGCTTTATTGAAAATTATTTTCTAAAAGAAATTAACATACATAAACAACAACACATAGATCAAATTTTACAGAGGAATTTTCAGACATAAATCCCACTAGTAGGTGAGGGGGAATCCTGGTAGAAAACGCATCCCAATCAATGAAAAAGTACCTGACTATATAAATCGGTCTCTGAGTGTGGGGTAAGACAGCGAGCACAAGTATCATAACACCACTCGAATAGCCATGATGAAAATACCCCCATCACTATGCCACACAGAACAACATATACAATGTTATTGCGTCAGCTTACCCATAATGGATGAGGAGGATCTCCCAGGAGACCCCAGCAACCCAACGCGCGTTTTGCGTGCTTGTTTTCTCAAGGGAATGTACGTTTTCCCTATTTGCCTATTCACTATTCTGTGTGGGATAGTGATATGGGTATTTTCATTATGGCTATTCTAGCGGTGTTATGATACTTGTGCTTGCTGCCTTAGCCCACTCAGAGACTAATTTCTATAGTTAGGTACTTGCCCATTGATTGGGATGGGTTTTCCCCCGGGATTCCCCCTCCCCTACTAGTGGGATTTATGTCTGAAAATACCTCTGTAAAATTTGACCTATGTATTGTTGTTTATGTACAGTGCTGGCCAAAAGTATTGGCACCCCTGTAATTCTGTCAGATAATACTCACTTTCTTCTTGAAAATGATTGCAATCACAAATTCTTTGGTATTATTATCTTCATTTAATTTGCTTGCAATGAAAAAACACAAAAGAGAATGAAACAAAAATCAAATCATTGATCATTTCACACAAAACTCAAAAAATGGGCCAGACAAAAGTATTGGCACCCTTAGCCTAATACTTGGTTGCACAACCTTTAGCCAAAATAACTGAACAACCGCTTCCGGTAACCATCAATGAGTTTCTTACAATGCTCTGCAGGAATTTTAGACCATTTTCCTTTGGCAAACTGATCCAGGTCCCTGAGATTTGAAGGGTGCCTTCTCCAAACTGTCATTTTGAGATCTCTCCACAGGTGTTCTATGGGATTCAGGTCTGGACTCATTGCTGGCCACTTTAGTAGTCTCCAGTGCTTTCTCTCAAACCGAAGTGTGTTTTGGGTCATTGTCCTGCTGGAAGACCCATGACCTCTGAGAGAGACCCAGCTTTCTCACATTGGGCCCTACATTATGCTGCAAAATTTGTTGGTAGTCTTCAGACTTCATAATGTCATGCACGCGGTCAAGCAGTCCAGTGCCAGAGGCAGCAAAGCAACCCCAAAACATCAGGGAACCTCCGCCATGTTTGACTGTAGGGACCGTGTTCTTTTCTTTGAATGCCTCTTTTTTTTCCCCTGTAAACTCTATGTTGATGGATTTTCCCAAAAAGCTCTACTTTTGTCTCATCTGACCAGAGAACATTCTTCCAAAACTTTTCAGGCTTTCTTAGGTAAGTTTTGGCAAACTCCAGCCTGGCTTTTTTATGTCTCGGGGTAAGAAGTGGGGTCTTCCTGGGTATCCTACCATACAGTCCCTTTTCATTCAGACGCCGACGGATAGTACGGGTTGACACTGTTGTACCCTCGGACTGCAGGGCAGCTTGAACTTGTTTGGATGTTAGTCGAGGTTCTTTATCCACCATCCGCACAATCTTGTGTTGAAATCTCTCGTCAATTTTTCTTTTCCTTCCACATCTAGGGAGGTTAGCCACAGTGCCATGGGCTTTAAACTTCTTGATGACACTGCGCACCGTAGACACAGGAACTTTCAGGTCTTTGGAGATGGACTTGTAGCCTTGAGATTGCTCATGCTTCCTCACAATTTGGATTCTCAAGTCCTCAGACAGTTCTTTGGTCTTCTTTCTTTTCTCCATGCTCAATGTGGTACACACAAGGACAAAGGACAAAGGACAGAGGTTGAGACAACTTTAATCCCTGTCATCTGGCTGCAAGTGTGATTTAGTTATTGCCAACACCTGTTAGGTGCCACAGGTAAGTTACAGGTGCTGTTAATTACACAAATTAAAGAAGCATCACATGATTTTTCAAACAGTGCCAATACTTTTGTCCACCCCCTTTTTTATGTTTGGTGTGGAATTATATCCAATTTGGCTTTGACAATTTTTTATTTTTTTTATTTCATTTGAAGACAAATTAAGTGTAGATAATAATACCAAAGAATTTGTGATTGCAATCATTTTCAAGAAGAAACTGAGTATTCTCTGACAGAATTGCAGGGGTGCCAATACTTTTGGCCAGCACTGTATGTTAATTTGTTTAGAAAATAATTTTCAATAAAGAGTATATTTTAGTGGATGTGTTACTCCAATTTTTTACCATGGTTTGAGATTCAGTGTCTCTTGTAGATCATTTATATTTCCACATTTTATTGACTTTGTAATGTCTAAAATTACAATTCAGATTATAGATTTAAGGAGCATGCGAGCTGTCGGTAATATTTATGACTTTGTATCATAGATGGTAGGGGGTGCTGGATTTAGCCATGGGGCACATTGAATCTTACAGTATTGATGACTTTTCTTGTAGCTGTCAAAATATTATTTTCTTTCTTTGGCATAAAGGTAAAATTAAATCGTATTACTGCTAAATATAAGAGCATCTGTTACTGTGGGAGCCTGAAATATCTACTGGGTCAG